>NC_048574.1:68750286-69050286 GCF_013265735.2 Oncorhynchus mykiss
TCTCGCTCTTTCTCTGTATTTGTCTCTTCCTGTCCACACACGCTTATCCACCTGGGGATATCATAGGACATTTGACCCTGTCATTAAAACCCTGCCGTGTGACAGGGGACCAGTGCTGATGACAGATGAGGAACTCCTGCCTCCATGACGACAGGGTCCAATCGTATGAGGGGTTACTGATACAGTATGTGCCCTGTGTAATGGCCATTAACATTTTAACACTTGTCTTAAAAACCCTCTACTAAGCTATATGGCATTGTTTTAAGAAGGTAATATCAAGGATCTGGATAAGAGAGTCTGGTAAATGACTAAAATGTTTATTATTTAATAGTTCAATACGCATATATGGATATGTAAGAAGATTTAAGAGAAAAATACAGATTGTTAAATGCTCACAGGCAGTCAACATGACAAGTAGATTTTATTTGCTAGCATTGTGAATCACTGAAGGAGATATTGAAAACTTTTGCTTAATTGAACTATGAGATGAACAGATGTCTTAGTAGAACTATGAGATGAACAGATGTCTTAGTAGAACTATGAGATGAACAGGTGTCTTAGTAGAACTATGAGATGAACAGATGTCTTAGTAGAACTATGAGATGAACAGATGTCTTAGTAGATCTATGAGATGAACAGATCTCTTAGTAGAACTATGAGATGAACAGATGTCTTAGTAGAACTATGAGATGAACAGATGTCTTAGTAGATCTATGAGATGAACAGATCTCTTAGTAGAACTATGAGATGAACAGATGTCTTAGTAGAACTATGAGATGAACAGATGTCTTAGTAGAACTATGAGATGAACAGATGTCTTAGTAGATCTATGAGATGAACAGATCTCTTAGTAGAACTATGAGATGAACAGATCTCTTAGTAGATCTATGAGATGAACAGATCTCTTAGTAGATCTATGAGATGAACAGATCTCTTAGTAGAACTATGAGATGAACAGATGTCTTAGTAGATCTATGAGATGAACAGATCTCTTAGTAGAACTATGAGATGAACAGATCTCTTAGTAGATCTATGAGATGAACAGATCTCTTAGTAGATCTATGAGATGAACAGATCTCTTAGTAGAACTATGAGATGAACAGATGTCTTCGATGTATTTTCTCTGTACTTTTCTCTGACATGTTCCAGTCTGTTTGTAATTGAGAGCATTGAGACTAAATGCTAAACTAAAGGCTCATCAGAAAAGGTTCAGTGTTTAACACAAAGGCCGTGAGTGGCAGACAAGTAGAGTTCCAATACCACAGGATCTGAGACAGTGAAAAAGACACACGCGCACACACACACACACTGTTAGCCTCATTATCTACATAAGAATAGAGTTGTTAATTAATTGTGGATGAATTATCGAGGGGGTTGGCCTTTGTTTTTGTCTTAACTCAGACTGTCTTTGAGGTGTGTGTGTGTGCGCGTGGTAGAGCATCTCTTGGCGTGGTGAGCTCAGTGCCCACCTGCTCTAATGTAACAAAGCGAGTGAGTGTCTGTAAGGCAAACAGTGTGGAAGTGTGTGTAAGGCAGACGGGTGTGAAAGAGAATGGGATGAGGTGCATGTCAGTGTGTATGCACATCAAGCTTGCAGCACCTGGGTGTCCTCAGCAGTGTGTGTGCGTCCATGAGCTTGCTTGGTCTGAAACCCCTTTGACTGGGGATGTTCTCTGTATAAATGGAGTCGAAAGTCTAGGCCTGGTCTTGTTTTAGAACAATGGTGTTTTTAAAGGGGCAATGTTGAAATAATAACACAGTCGATCCCCGCCCCTGTTTCGGTAAAAGCCGAGGGATGCGGCTGGAGAAATGTAACCACTCTCAAATAGTGTTTGTTTACGTTTACTTTGTTTTACAAACTAAAGTCTCGTGTAATTGGTCAGCTGCTCAGTTAACCCAGAACTAAAGTCTCATGTAATTGGTCAGCTGCTCAGTTCTGGGTCCATACGTGTTAAGAGAAGAGATGCAAGAACAAAGAGGGGAACCAGAACGAGGAGATCTTTGCAAGTTACTGGCAAGTCTGTGGGCCGAATATCCCCTTCCCTTCGGAGATTTAAAAGATGATAACACCTGCAAAATGTGTCCAAATAACAAGTGACAAAAAACCCAAACACCGGAACGGATGCTGCTCGGTGTCTCCCTCTCCCCGTTCTGTCATGATAGATCTACCACAGATATATTGGTAGTCTGTCCACGAGAGAATCGAGTAAAACAAGCTTATATTTTGGGTTCTGATGGGGTACAACAGCTGAACTAAGCTCATGAGGCTTTTAGCAGTTATATTCTTCCAGAATCAATGGGTATATATATCATTCATTTAATGGATGTAGTAACTGCAGATTGTCCCTTTTTTTTAATTGGAGAGGCTTGCTTTACAGCAAGGCAGAGGTTGAGTTTGCTATTGGGTGGGTTTGCAATCGTTTTTTTCTAATGTGTCTTTCCAGCATTTCACCTGTTTCTGTGCTTCCAAAGGGCACAGCAAAGGTTGTTGATATATTGCAGCCTACTCCGGTGTGCTTTGAATACATTTTGGATTTTGTAGCAATGTAGGCAGGGCAGTCAGAGTGCGGCTTGAACCCGCAACTCTGAGGGTCAAGCACACTACCACCTGTGCCATAAAGGTCGACCTCTTGGCAGGAGCGTAAATGCACTCACCTATAGGGCGCCAGCAGTATCAGTAAATGTCCATTCGGATTTCAATACTAATGGTAATTAGCTGTAAGATGACTTGAATGCTATCATCATGCTAATGATTGGCTGTTAACTGACTTGATGTATGCTACTAAACTAGCATTCTAACGCCTGACTGCTGTCTTTGTTCTCTGTCCACAGAGCAGTTTCCTGGGCAGCGCTACGTTCTCCGTTAGCGACCTGCTGAGGTCAAAGGACGATCAGCTGACCCTCAATCTAAGGTGAGTGAACATTGCTCTCTCCTCTTTCTCAACTCTACCTCTCTCCTCTTTCTCAACTCTACCTCTTTCTCAACGCTACCTCTTTCTCAACGCTACCTCTCTCCTCTTCTCAACTCTACCTCTTTCGCAACTCTACCTCTTTCGTAACTCTACCTCTTTCGCAACTCTACCTCTTTCGCAACTACCTCTTTCGCAACTCTACCTCTTTCTCAACTCTACCTCTTTCGCAACTCTACCTCTTTCGCAACGCTACCTCTTTCTCAACGCTACCTCTCTCTTTCTTAACCCTACCTCTCTCCTCTTTCTCAACGCTACCTCTTTCTCAACTCTACCTCTTTCTCAACTCTACCTCTTTCTCAACTCTACCTCTCTCCTCTTTCTCAACTCTACCTCTTTCTCAACGCTACCTCTCTCCTCTTCTCAGCTCTACCTATTTCGCAACTCTACCTCTTTCTCAACGCTACCTCTTTCTCAACGCTACCTCTTTCTCAACGCTACCTCTTTCTCAACGCTACCTCTTTCTCAACGCTACCTCTTTCTCAACGCTACCTCTTTCTCAACGCTACCTCTTTCTCAACGCTACCTCTCTCTTCCTCAACGCTACCTCTTTCTCAACGCTACCTCTTTCTCAACGCTACCTCTTTCTCAACGCTACCTCTTTCTCAACGCTACCTCTTTCTCAACGCTACCTCTTTCTCAACTCTACCTCTTTCGCAACGCTACCTCTTTCTCAACGCTACCTCTTTCTCAATGCTACCTCTTTCTCAACGCTACCTCTTTCGCAACGCTACCTTTCTCAACTCTCCTCTTTCTCAATTCTACCTCTCTCCTCTTTCTCAATTCTACCTCTTTCCTCTTTCTCAACTCTACCTCTTTCTCAATTCTACCTCTCTCCTCTTTCTCAACTCCTTTCTCTTTCTTTCTTTATTCATTTATTTCTCAACTCTCAGACCCTGAATGCCTTTGCACTGCTCTTAATGGTTTTCTTTGATCGGTAATTGATGGTTGAAGGCCAGTGCTGATCTCTTTGCGCTCTTGTTTTTTTCCCTCCTAACCGTTGGAGGTTAAAGTCAAATATTTTTGAATAGATGTGGGTAGCTGTATTTTCTACACATGGACTTTAAAGTAAGACTAACTCTTCAATAGAACTTGTTTTTATCTCTTGATCTTACCTTTTAACTGATCTTGTCTGTTTCCTTGTCCTGACGTTTGGAGGCTGGTGTTATTCTTTTTCTATCCGCAGGCTTTAAAGTAAGACTAACTCTTCAGTTGTTGGACCTTCAAACGTCTGTATTTTTCTGTATATTGTTAAAATCCAAGGGCCTTAGCAACCATGGTATTGGAATGATGCAAGTAGTTGTCTGCCCTATTTGCCAGACAACCCAGGGCTAGACAATGCAGTTTTGTTAGCTGGTCAATTACATGGTATCAGAGGTGTGGTAGGGCAAAGAGATTGAGAGAGCGATTAAAAGAGACTGACGGAGAGACCGACAGAGAGAAAATAGTCAGAGACAAAGGATAAAGAAAGAGAGAGTGAGAGAGAGCACCTGGAGGATGATGGGAGGTCAGAGAGGTAGTTCCCATGGGAATAAAGACACCTGTTAGAGCACAGAACACCCCCATACCAAGCATGCATGTGTGTCATGGGGATGAAAAAAAAGCTGGTGAGAAAAGAAAGTCCACAGTCTAGCTACTGAGATGCAATTATAAGCCTGGCTTGGCTGCTACTGCAGCTACTGTTGCTGCTCCTGCTACTGTTGCTGCTACTGCTGCTACTTCAGCATAATCAGACAGACTGTGGGTGTTTCACTGAAAATGGGTTTATTTCTCAGTCTCTTTGGCTCTTCTGTCTGCCCTTTTTCACTCTCTCTTTTTCTCTTCTGTCGTTCTTTTCCCTCGCTCCGTTATTCTTTCTCATTTCCTGAAGGTGAGCACGGGTCCCTGGCCATAATTGTCACTGGTATGATTGACAGCGCTACTCGCCGCCACGAGGGAGGGAGATTATGCAGCTGGCGTGTGTGTGTCTGTGTGTCTGTCTTTCTATACGTCTGTCTTTCTGTGCAACAAGATCTCACAGTTTGGCCAATTTGACTTCAGATTCCGACATTTGACAATGTTTGTCCAAACGTCAAATTTCGAAATTGCAACAAATGTCAAATGTTGACGTGTTTTGGACAGTCTGAGTTGCTCCGCTGCTATCGGCAGGGCCTTGCGGCTGGTTAAGTTACATTAATTCCAAATGGTTAAGTTAAGAGGTTAATAGTTCAGGTTTGGGAGAGGGTTAAAACAAAAACAACTCCATGGTTAAGTTTAGCCTATAATTCCGAATTGTTAAGGTTTGGGATAGCCCATCAGCCACAACCACTGTTCACAACGCCCAAGCAGACTTGATGGTAATAGTGCTCACTGTTGCCCGTAGTGCCCGGTTTTGAAGGCATCTCCCGACGTCCTGGGTACCTGGAGTGATGTCTAATTTCGAAGTGGATCTTGAGTGACCTGGCTGGTGTGTGTGTGTGAGCTTGTGTCTGAGCGCGTCCACTGTACTGCAAACAAACACCAGCCAAGGCCCAATGATTGATCCGTTTGATAATGCTGATTCTGATGAAAGGATGGACGTCATAGTGGTGCTTTTTACAAGCTAAAAGGGTACTCTGTGGCAATGTGTTCCCGTAAAGTGGAGGGAGAACATTGACTGTGTTGTCTTAGTGTTTGGCCCACCGAGTTGCGAGCACACACACACACACACACACACACACGCCCTGCGGAGTGTCATTTTCTAATTGCACTGAACGAGGGATGAAAGAACACACACAACCTAGGAAAGTTCCTTTAATCCCCAACAGAAAGAGAGACTGGGCAACAACTGGGGGCTCATCTACACTACCCTGTAAATTGAATTTGAGTCTGTTGCGGTGGTGGAGGCCTATCGGTGTATGGGTTGGAGGTTTTGGGATGTTCTTTGTGGCGATTTTACCTCTCAAGTTTAAAACTCTCTCAAATTACAACTCTTTAGCTTTTGAAAGAGTTTAGAAATATCAGTGTTACTTTCTTCATCCCCGGGTTGATCTCGCAATGGGCAACTTTAGGAGGAAGTCATTTTATTTGGTCAACAGATACACCCTTGAGGATGTGGTGGTAATGTTGATGGTCAAGGCAGAATGGCCCACAGCTGAAAGTCTATTCTGTACTGTGGAATACAAGGCTGCTACTGTAGTCCTCTGGAGACCTAATGCCTTGTTATACCAGTCAGGTGGTGTTATGTTGTTGTCTGATAGGATGGCCCAGATTCTTGTTTCCTCATGTCTCCCTATGGAAATGTACTCTTGTGCACGCATACTCTCATTTGCATATCTCTCTCTCTCGTTCTCAAGCTCTCTCTCACACGCTCTCTCTCCAATATGCTGTTTGGTTTGGTAGCTCATCCACTGAGGAGGGATTTTCAAAGGCGAAAGCAGCCATGAGTCTTTGTGATCCATCCTCTGTTGTTGGGTTCAAGCCAGTGATTCAGATTTTCTCCTACTCTCCAAGCCGCTCAAAGACAACAGCGCTGGTTTCGACTATGAGAACAGAGAACAGCAGGCATATGTATTCTACAGCTTGTTAAGAGGAGTCTACAGTTTGCTGTATGGAGGGTTATTGTCAAGCAGTAGCTCAGTTTGCTAACTACCTTTCTCTACTGAGAGAAACTGGACAAATTTTCTTTCAGAAGACAGAACAGTTGTTCTCCCCTCAGAGCTGTTTGAAACCAGCTCGCCATTGACGTAGTTCTCGTCTTAATAAGGTCTGGATTTACACGGGGTCCTTAAGCAAATATATATGTGAAATTGGTATTTGATGTTTGACCCGGGGGAGTTTGTTTTTCCCTTCCACTTCTATGAAGTTCACCACCTAAGGGACATGTTTTTATAGACAGGAGAAGTCTACGCTATTGAATTTGAACTTCAGGCTCTCAAATCCTACGGCTTCTTATTTCACACTCATTACTTCTTCATTTCATCTCTCGCTCTCTACCTCTCTCTCTTTCTCTCTTTCTCTCTCTCAGCCTCAGCAAATGGAAGGACTTTAATGTCAGGCTTGTTGGAATGTTTGTCACAAGTCGTTTGTTTTGCCCCCAGTCAGAACTGGGAGCCCATCCAGGTTGGATTTGGGTCACTTTTCTGGAGCTTTTTGACAGTGTCAGGTCCACTGACTGTGAAGGTCATTAACAGAGTGCCTTGTGAGGACCTGTCTCCTCCCTGTCTCCACCCTGTCTCCTCCCTGTCTCCTTCCTGTCTCCTTCCTGTCTCCTCCCTGTCTCCTCCCTGTCTCCTCCCTGTCTCCTCCCTGTCTCCTCCCTGTCTCCTTCCTGTCTCCTCCCTGTCTCCTCCCTGTCTCCTCCCTGTCTCCTCCCTGTCTCCTCCCTGTCTCCTCCCTGTCTCCACTCTGTCTCCACCCTGTCTCCACCCTGTCTCCTCCCTGTCTCCTCCCTGTCTCCACCCTGTCTCCTCCCTGTCTCCACCCTGTCTCCACCCTGTCTCCACCCTGTCTCCTCCCTGTCTCCTCCCTGTCTCCTCCCTGTCTCCTCCCTGTCTCCACAAACCACTGATGTGATGGCGAGAGCAATCCACAATACAGCGTGCTGAGTGCACAAGCACAACAATGATTTAAAGGGATGAGCTGGATGACCTGTGGGTTTTGACCACGGTAAATACAGTGGGGACACTCTCTCACTTTGGATTTATCCCTTTAAAGGGATGGGTTGGATGATTTAGTGTCCTAGCCAGGGCGAACACAGCAAAAACTTTTTAGTTCTGGACTGAATGGATTTGCTTTGTTCTAGCTGTGGTGAACATGAGAAAGCCATATACTTCTGTTTGACGAGAAATGCAGTCTATAGCTTTGAGTGAAATGAAAAGAAGCTTTCCATTTAAACGGTCGAGTTGGACTCGACCAGGTTCTATAGGAGCCATATTTCACCCATTCTTTAAAAGCATAGCAGTGTATAGAAACCTTGATGAATTCTGTTTTCCTAAAGGAGTAGAAAGGAGTAGATGGCTTGTGAAGAAAGTCAAACTGATTTGATGATTAACGGAGTCACACGATACCGGAAGTACTTGTGGACCAAATGGAGGTCAAAAGTCGTCACAAAATACATTCTCGTTGACATTCTCGTCTTTTGTGACGACTAACTTGAGCTCGGTAAGGTTTTTATTCAATCCAAACTTTCTAGCACGCAGTTAGTTTGACTATGTGAGTTTGAGTGTGTTTGACTGGCAGTGCATCTGTGTCCCCATTCTTTTCTCACCTAAAGCCATGCTCTCGGACACCTCAGCCACACCTCCCTCTTGTCCTTGTCTCCACACAACAACAACAGCCTTTTTGACAGGCTCCCCTTACAAATGATTTGTGTTGTACCTTAACAACACTGCTCCTTCTGTCGCCATTGACGACCCCTGTGACACACACACACACACACACACTGAAGCACTAATGGCATTTTGATGTATGGTGATTTCTTCCCCCATCCCAGACCACTTAATCGGTTGTTAGTGCCAGGCTGGAAAGCGGAAGTCGTATGACCTTTGACCCATAACATGTTGTAGCATTGTACTTAATCACTTCCTGTCTGTGTGTTACCATAGGGTCAGGCTGCTGTGTATGATGGTGATAGTTCAACCACCGACATTACTCTTCAGGGGCTTCCAGGAACCGTGCTTTGGTCTAAACGGCCGTTTAGATTAGATGAAGTTCGATATCTGATTTCTCCTGGCTAGGCTCATAAGTTCAGTTGACTGCTATAGTTTATGTATGCTGTCCATAGCAGTGTTTGGTTGGATCTTCTCTTTTTAAGTTGTTTCTAAAGAGGCGATTTGTAATGCACTTCCTGTGTTCATAGTTTGTAGAACTTTGGTCATAGATATTGTTGTTTCAAAAGCGAGGGCCATTTTCAACCTGGTTAAGGTCAGCTTCCTGTAAAGACCTGATGTAGGCTAGTCAAGTCGAGATGGGGACTCAAATAGCAACGGAAACAGGATGTAAACAGCAACAAAGACGTTGCAACCCAGGCCCTTTCAATAATGTATCCCTGGTTGTGTACACAGGGGAGAAGTTATCACCGTTTCAGAGAGGAAGCCTGGTGTTCACCCTGTCAAAACACACCACACACACACACACACACACACACACACACACACACACACACACTACCAATTCACAGCAGTGTGTTTTGCATAAATTTAAAACTGAAAGCGCTAATATGCTAATAACGTGCTATTCTCTGTCTTCAACAACCAAAACAAATGTTTGAAAGGTTTGAATTCACATTTCAACTTACCAAATAGACAACAGGAAGCTACCTCAAATCCTGCCAGACCATTCGGTTTGTCCATTAGCTGTCAGGACACTAGTCCTGGACAAAAAGCACTTTCTGTTGTGTTTACAGTGCAGAACTGTTTGCTAATGTAACTCTCAATGCAACACTGTAAACTCTGTGCAGACAAAACACTTAACATGCTTTACAGTCAAGGACTAGGTTTAATTGGTGTCCGGGAAACTGGCCTCGTGTCTTTACACCTTACCTGCAGCTGCATTACAGGAAGTCTCTGACATGTTTAACATGGCTCTCACTCTCACCCTCTCTCTCTCTATTCTCTCTCTCTATTCGCTCTCTATTCGCTCTATTCTCTACTCTCTCTCTCTCTTTCTCTCTCTCTCTCTCTCTTTCTCTCTCTCTCTCTCTATTCTCTCTCTCTCTCTCTATTCTCTCTCTCTCTATTCTCTCTCTCTCTCTCTCTTCTCTCTCTCTCTCTCTCTCTATTCTCATATATATATATATATATATATATATATATATATTCTCTCTCTCTATATTCTCTCTCTCTATATTAGCTCTCTATATTCTCTCTCTCTATTCTCTATCTCTATTTTCTCTCTCTCTCTCTATTTTCTCTCTCTCTATATTTTTTTTTCTCTCTCTCTCTCTCTCTCTCTCTCTCTCTCTCTCTCTCTCTCTCTCTCTCTATTTTCTCTCTCTCTCTATTTTGTCTCTCTCTCTCTATTTTCTCTCTCTCTCTCTCTCTCTATTTTCTCTCTCTCTCTATTTTCTCTCTCTCTCTATTTTCTCTCTCTCTCTATTCTCTCTCTCTCTCTCTCTCTCTCTCTCTCTCTCTCTCTCTCTCTCTCTCTCTCTCTCTCTCTCTCTCTCTATATATATATATATATATATATATATATATATATATATATATATATTCTATATATTCTCTCTATATATATTCTCTCTATTCTTTCTAAAAGAAGAGGGGATGGCACCCTGTGACCCAGTTTAACGTTTTTAGATTTGATGGTGATGGGAAATGATAGTGTGTGTTCAGAGATGAAGCTCTAGTGAGGCTACATTATCACAGGCCAATGCCTCCCTCCATGTCTTGACTGCCTGTCTTATTCATACAATCCTATTGGATAACACCCACCAGTCTATTCCACCATTAATAACACCACTATCATCTCACCAGTTCACTGCCCCAGCACCATTCACTATCATCTCACCAGTTCACTGTCCCAGCACCATTCACTATCATCTCACCAGTTCACTGACCCAGCACCATTCACTATCATCTCACCAGTTCACTGACCCAGCACCATTCACTATCATCTCACCAGTTCATTGACCCAGCACCATTCACTATCATCTCACCAGTTCACTGACCCAGCACCATTCACTATCATCTCATCAGTTCACTGACCCAGCACCATTCACTATCATCTCACCCGTTCATTGACCCAGCACCATTCACTATCATCTCACCAGTTCATTGACCCAGCACCATTCACTATCATCTCATCAGTTCACTGACCCAGCACCATTCACTATCATCTCACCAGTTCACTGACCCAGCACCATTCACTATCATCTCACCAGTTCACTGTCCCTGCACCATTCACCGTCATCTGTCACATTGACCAAGCTTATCTCCAGATGCCCATGCCTTACTATCCACCCTCTGACTGGAAGCTGGTTTATCTGAGCAGGGTAGAAGGCTGAAGATGAACTGATCTGCTGAAATACAGCTCCAGGCATAAAAGCCGACGTTGTTGCCGGTGATGTCTGGTGAGGACCTGCCTTACAATAGACCTACAAGCCCTCCAACCTCTCTCAGCCTATTGCAGACAGTCTGAGCACTGATGGAGGGATTGTGTGTTCCTAGTGTAACTTGGGCAGTTGTTGTTGCCATCCTGTACCTGTCCCGCAGGTGTGATGTTCGGATGTACCGATCCTGTGCAAGTGTTGTTACACGTGGTCTGTCACTGCGAGGACGATCAGCTGTCTGTCCTGTCTCCCTGTAGCTGTAGATTAGGCGTCTCACAGTATGGACATTGCAATGTATTGCCCTGGCCCACATTTACAGTCCTCGTGCCTCCTTGCAGCATGCCTAAGGCACGTTCACGCAGATGAGCAGGGACACTAGTTATCTTTCTTTTGGTGTTTTTCAGTCAGTAGAAAGGCCTCATTAGTGTCCTAAGATTTCAGAACTGTGACCTTAATTGCCTTCTGTCTGTAAGCTATTAGTGTCTTAACGACCTTTCCACAGGTGCATGTTCATTAATTGTTTATGGTTCATTGAACAAGCATGGGAAACGGTGTTTAAACCCTTTACAATGAAGATCTGTGGAGTTATTTTGATTTTAACCAATTATCTTTGAAAGACAGGGTCATGAAAAAGGGATATTTCGTTTTTTGCTGAGTATACATAGTATACCACTACCATTCAAAAGTTTGGGGTCTCTTAGAAATATTTTTTTAATAGAATGTGGGTTTAATTACAGGCTCAAAATGGCCAGAAACAAAGAACTTTCTTCTGAAACTTGTCAGTCTATTCTTGTTCAAATCAAATTTTATTTGTCACATACACATGGTTAGCAGATGTTAATGCGAGTGTAGCGAAATGCTTGTGCTTCTAGTTCCGACAATGCAGTAATAACCAACGAGTAATCTAACAATAAAAATATATAAATGAGTGATGGTACAGAACGACATAGGCAAGATGCAGTAGATGGTATAGAGTACAGTATATACATGTGAGATGAGTAATGTAGGGTATGTAAACATATAAAAGTGGCATTTTTTAAAGTGGCTAGTGATACATGTATTACATAAAGATGACAAGATGCAGTCGATGGTATAGAGTACAGTATATACATATGAGATGAGTAATGTAGGGTATGTAAACATTATATCAAGTGGCATTGTTTAAAGTGGCTAGTGATACATTTTTACATCAATTTTTCCATGATTAAAGTGGTTGTAGTTGAGTCAGTATGTTGGCAGCAGCCACTCAATGTTAGTGGTGGCTGTTTATGGCCTTGAGATAGAAGCTGTTTTTCAGTCTCTCGGTCCCAGCTTTGATGCACCTGTACTGACCTCGCCTTCTGGACGATAGCGGGGTGAACAGGCAGTGGCTCGGGTGGTTGCTGTCCTTTATGATCTTTATGGCCTTCCTGTGACATCGGGTGGTGTAGGTGTCCTGGAGGGTAGGTAGTTTGCCCCCGGTGATGCGTTGTGCACACCTCACTACCCTCTGGAGAGCCTTACGGTTGTGGGCGGAGCAGTTGCCATACCAGGCGGTGATACAGCCCGACAGGATGCTCTCGATTGTGCATCTGTAAAAGTTTGTGAGTGCTTTTGGTGACAAGCCGAATTTCTTCAGCCTCCTGAGGTTGAAGAGGCGCTGCTGTGCCTTCTTCACCACTCTGTCTGTGTGGGAGGCCCAATTCAGTTTGTCCGTGATGTGTACGCCGAGGAACTTAAAACTTACTACCCTCTCCACTACTGTCCCGTCGATGTGGATAGTTGACGTTGAGTGTGAGGTTATTTTCCTGACACCACACTCCGAGGGCCCTCACCTCCTCCCTGTAGGCCATCTCGTCGTTGTTGGTAATCAAGCCTACCACTGTAGTGTCGTCTGCAAACTTGATGATTGAGTTGGAGGCGTGCATGGCCACGCAGTTGTGGGTGAACAGGGAACAGGGAGTACAAGAGAGGGCTCAGAACACACCCTTGTGGGGCCCCAGTGTTGAGGTTCAGCGGGGTGGAGATGTTGTTACCTACCCTCACCACCTGGGGGCGGCCCGTCAGGAAGTCCAGTACCCAGTTGCACAGGGCGAGGTCGAGACCCAGGGTCTCGAGCTTGATGATGATTTTGGAGGGTACTATGGTGTTAAATGCTGACCTGTAGTCGATGAACAGCATTCTCACATAGGTATTCCTCTTGTCCAGATGGGTTAGGGCAGTGTGCAGTGTGGTTGCGATTGCGTCGTCTGTGGACCTATTGGGGCGGGCAGCAAATTGGAGTGGGTCTAGGTTGTCAGGTAGGGTGGAGGTGATATGGTCCTTGACTAGTCTCTCAAAGCACTTCATGATGACGGAAGTGAGTGCTACGGTAGTCGTTTAGCTCAGGTCACTCTCTTGAAGCATGTGGGAACAGCAGACTGGGATAATGATTGATTCAATATGTCCGTAAACACACCAGCCAGCTGGTCTGCGCATGCTCTGAGGGCGCGGCTGGGGATGCCTTCTGGGCCTGCAGCCTTGTGAGGGTTAACACGTTTAAATGTTTTACTCACGTCGGCTGCAGTGAAGGAGAGTCCACAGGTTTTGGTAGCGGGCCGTGTCAGTGGCACTGTATTGTCCTCAAAGCGAGCAAAGAGGTTGTTTAGTCTGTCTGGGAGCAAGACATTCTGGTCCGCGACGGGGCTGGTTTTCTTTTTTTAATCAGTGATTGACTGTAGACCCTGCCACACACCTCTTGTGTCTGAGCCGTTGAATTGCGACTCTACTTTGTCTCTATACTGACGCTTAGCTTGTTTGATTGCCTTGCGGAGGGAGTAGCTACACTGTTTGTATTCGGTCATGTTTCCGGTCACCTTGCCCTGGTTAAAAGGAGTGATTCGCTCTTTCAATTTCTTGCGAATGCTGCCATCAATCCACGGTTTCTGGTTTGGGAATGTTTTAATAGTTGCTGTGGGTACGACATCGCCGATGCACTTGCTAATAAACTCGCTCACCGAATCAGCGTATTCGTCAATGTTGTTGTTTGACGCAATGCGGAGCATATCCCAGTCCACGTGATTGCTTCAATCTTGAAGCGTGGAATCAGATTGGTCGACCAGCGTTGAACAGACCTGAACGCGGGAGCTTCCTGTTTTAGTCTCTGTCTATAGGCTGGGAGCAACAAAATTGAGTCCAAAAGGAGGGCAGGGGAGGGCCTTATATGTGTCGCATAAGTTAGAATAACAATGATCCAGGGTTTTACCAGCCCTGGTAGCACAATCGATATGCTGATACAATTTAGGGAGTCTTGTTTTCAGATTAGCCTTGTTAAGATCCCCAGCTACAATGAATGCAGCCTCAGGATATGTGGTTTCCAGTTTACATAGAGTCAAATAAAGTTTGTTCAGGGCCGTCGATGTGTCTGCTTGGGGGGGAATATATGCGGCTGTGATTATAATCAAAGAGAATTCTCTTGGTAGATAATGTGGTCACATTTGATTGTGGGGATTGCTAAGTCAGGTGAACAGAAGGAGTTCCTGTGGGTTGTTATGATCACACTACGTCTTGTTAATCATAAGGCATACCCCCCCGCCCCTCTTCTTACCAGAAAGATGCTTGTTTCTGTCGGTGCGATGCGTGAAGAAACCAGCTGGCTGTACCGACTCCGATAGCGTGTCTCGAGTGAGCCATGTTTCCGTGAAGCAAAGAGGACAAGTGTTCTGAGAAATTAAACGGGATGCTGGCCTTCAATGCAGAGTTCCTCTGTCCAGTGTTTGTGTTATTTTACTCATCTTAATCTTTTATTTTTATTGGCCAGTCTGAGATGACTTTTTCTTCGCAACTCTGCCTAGAAGGCCAGCATCCTGGAGTCGCCTCGCCTCTTCACTGTTGACGTTGAGACTGGTGTTTTGCTGGTACTGTTTAATGAAGCTGCCAGTTGAGGACTTGTGATGCGTCTGTTTCTCAAACTAGACACCCTAATGTACTTGTGCTCTTGCTCAGTTGTGCACCGGGGCCTCCCACTCGTTTTTCCTATTCTGGTTAGAGCCAGTTTGCGCTGTTCAGTGAAGGGAGTAGTACACAGCGTTTTATGAGATCTTCAGTTTCTGCATCTCTGATCAGTCTTCTCCTTGTATGAGCTGAAAGTTTAGAGGGACGGCCAGGTCTTGGTAGATTTGCAGTGGTCTGATACTCCTTCCATTTCAATATTATCGCTTGCACAGTGCTCCTTGGGATGTTTAAAGCTTGGGAAATCTTTTTGTATCCAAATCCGGCTTTAAACTTCTTCACAACAGTATCTCGGACCTGCCTGGTGTGTTCCTTGTTCTTCATGATGCTCTCTGCGCTTTTAACGGACCTCTGAGACTATCACAGTGCAGGTGCATTTATACGGAGACTTGATTACACACAGGTGGATTGTATTTATCATCATTAGTCATTTAGGTCAACATTGGATCATTCAGAGATCCTCACTGAACTTCTGGAGAGAGTTTGCTGCACTGAAAGTAAAGGGGCTGAATAATTTTGCACGCCCAATTTTTCAGTTTTTGATTTGTTAAAAAGTTTGAAATATCCAATAAATGTCGTTCCACTTCATGATTGTGTCCCACTTGTTGTTGATTCTTCACAAAAAAATACAGTTTTATATCTTTATGTTTGAAGCCTGAAATGTGGCAAAAGGTCGCAAAGTTCAAGGAGGCCGAATACTTTCGCAAGGCACTGTATATTCTGACAACCCTTGGAAATACTAAGTGGGAGTCCCTCTGCTCTCTTTCTGTCTCTCCATCCCTCTGTCCTCCCTCCGTCTCTTTTCTCTCTCTCACTCTCTCTCTCTCTCTCACTCTCTCACTCTCACTCTCACTCTCACACTCACACTCACACTCACACTCACACTCACACTCACACTCACACTCACACTCACTCACACTCTCACTCCCCATCTCCTTCTCTTCCCTTTCCCCCCTCCTTCCCTCTCTCTTTGTCAAATGATATGACACACCAGCAGTGTTGAACCCAGATTGGGGCTTCTGTCCTCTACAGTCATTAGCAAAAAGAGACAACACACAAACAAACATTTAGTTAGGAATAATGAAGGGAATGATCCCTTTCTGGTTAATTTAATGTATTTGTCACCTAATGGATAGTGTGTGTAGTGTTTATAACAGAGGGGATGCACTGTAGGACAGTGGTGGAAGGGTGGCTATTGGGAAGGCGTTTATCTGTCGTTTGCACATGGGGAGGACTATTTTGACTGAAGCTGCCTGTGACTTCCTGTGTGTGGAATTGTCCAATAAAGTATGTTTAATGCTGCAGGAATGGGTTTGGAAGTCAGAGACACACACACACACACACACACACACACACACACACACACACACACACACACACACACACACACACACACACACACACACACACACACATTTAGATATACACACGCGCGCACACACACACACACACACACACAGCATTAAATTTGTTTTGAAATGCACATATGGTCTCCACATTTCTCCCATCATTACCCAAAATGCACTTCTGTGCTGTTTTACTGTATAATCTAGAAGATTCCCTCAAGGCTAGGAGGCCCATGGATAGAATATGAAAATAATGACCTAGACCAGAGATCCACCAAGGCACCAAATATGTTCATGCCAGATAAAATGAATCGCTTTCAGGCTGACACACACACACACACACACACACACACACTCGGGCTGAAATACTGCTTTAATTACGGTTCATAAATAATCTGGGCTTTTCAAAAGTTGTCTATAAAGAGCATTCTGGATAATCCGGAACGTTCCAGTAGTGCCCAGAAACTCACCACGCATATTGAGTAAGGTAATAGGTCTCATATAGAGTGAAGAAATAATAAAATTGAGAATTTTATATAGTGAACTAAAAAGTATGTAGCTAGCAAGTTTACTAGTTTGCGACAGTAGTTCGAATTCAACAATGCCAATAATGTTTTCAATTCGACTTGAATTAAAAAATGAATTATAGCCATTGAATTCTAACATGCAAATATACTGTGCGCTATAGAGAAATAATGCATGCTCTGGAATGCCCTTCAAGCCAATTAGAAACAAGTATTCAACAATGCCATGGTATAAATCTCGGTAGACATGGGACAAAAGGGGGTTACAATGTAGGGGGACCCACCGGGGCCAAGTCCTTGTCTATTTGATGAGTGGGTTATAATGAGGACAACATGAAATGAGGATGTCTCTATGCCTGCCATTGGGTCTCTTTTCTCTTTTTTCTCCGCTTTGGAAGAGATTGTGGCCCTCCATCATTCCAGCACTCTGTAGAGGAGACGACGGGAGACCGGCAATCTCCGCTGCGCTGCTGTACCGATACATCCCCGCACCCAGAAAGGAAAGGGGGGTGGTCATGTATAATATCCTGCCTTTATCCACTTTAATCTGTTTCTGACTAAAGCCCATAAAGAGCTAAGTCATTTATTAGAGACAGGGTTCTGTCATGGAGCCTCAGTCCCTGATCCACCCCAAAACTGTTGAAGGTATCAGGGAGAGAAAGTGTTGACATTGAGCCCCCATCCAGCCCAACAGTGCCTGATATCAGAGCATGCAGCTCAACCGAGCTGCTCCACCACCACAACCACCTTCCTCTTAGCTCCGCTGTTCCCTCCATTCTGTTCCACAGCCTCCCTTGATCTCACCCCTGGTTGTTGTATCATCTCGACCACATTGACAAAGTGCATAATGGTGTTTCTACTGTTGCTTTGTTTGGCAGATTGCCCCTCTACTCCTGATCTCCACATGGACACAGAGGAGGTGCAGAGGTAAAAAAGCATTGGAGCCATGTTCTGCATTTGACACGTTTGATCCAGACTTCTGCATATGCTTTAACCATAGAAATATCATCAGTAGAATGGTAAAAGCCCCGTCAGACCACGCATACTGATGAATGGTGATGGCAGGTCTAGTAATTCTATTATATGGCTTCGACCAGGACTGATGCTGCTAACTTTGTGGGAAACAAAGGTTGACGTGAAGACAAGCTACTGTTTTAAAAGGTTTCAAACAAGCAATGACTAACTAGGTCTGTTGTTGTTCATGTTTGGTCAGTCATGTGTACGGATGGTGTACCAGCTTTGACATGCAACTCCCATTGGCTTAAAGGGCAACTCCCATTGGCTTAAAGGGCAACTCCCATTGGCTTAAAGGGCCACTCCCATTGGCTTAAAGGGCAACTCCGCCACTTTTTAATCTTCATTATCTCCAGCACCATACTTGTGTCTACACGTGAAAGCGCTGCGTTTCTATGATCTGTGGTTAAAAAGATAAGAAAACTCCTAATAATGCTTCTCTGTCACATCACAAGGTGCGATTTAAAAGTAAGAAAAACAGCAACGTTCCTAGCCAGTGGGCATCACTGCGAATCTCATTGAAAATCACTGTTTTTATTTTTTGGGATGTCATCAGGTAGAACTTTTTAACTTTTATATTTTTTCAGACAAAAATGCACCGTTTTCACATGTAGACACGGGTATTGTGCTGGAGATAATGAAAATGAACTTGAAAATTGGTGGAAATACCCTTTAACGCCAAGGTCATATTGACACAGTGCAGAGTTAGTTATGAGCCACACACACACACACACACACACACACACACACACACACACACACACACACACACACACACACACACACACACACACAACACATACTCGGGGAGAGGAAAGCAAATTGCTGCAGTGCAGTTCTGATGAGTTAAGTTCAACGCAGCGTTCTGTCTCTCTAAGTCAGTTTAACTATCTAAAATGTGTCTGACGTTTTGGCATGAATAAGGCCTTAGCATTTGGATGACAGTGGTTTGAAAAGGTCTTAGCTGGCAGAGTATAGACGGAGAGGGCAGCCTCGTGGCGGAGGAGAGAATGAGAGGGCAAATGTTTCTATGAGTCATAAAGTTGAATTAATGCCCCCTGGAATATTGGCTTGTTTGTTTTGTTTGTGTGTGCATAATGTGTACTTGTTCGTTATCCAATATTATAAACTGGGTGGTTCGAACCCTTAATGCTGATTGGCTGACAGGCGTTGGTAACCAGTTTATAATTGCAATAAGGTACCTCGGGGGTTTGTTGTATATGGCCAATATACCACGACTAAGGGCTGTATCCAGGCACTCCACATTGCGTCGTGCATAACAACAGCCCTTAGCCGTGGTATATTGGCCATATACCACACCTCTTCAGGCCTTATTGCTTAAATATACACTGAGTGGACAAAACATTAAGAACACTCTTTCCAGGTGAATCCAGGTGAAATCTATGATCCATTATTGATGTCACTTGCTAATCCACATCAATCAGTGTAGATGAAGGGGAGGAGACAGGTTAAAGAAGGATTTTTAAGCCTTGAGACAAATGAGACATGGATTGTGACAAGGTTTAAGTGCCTTTGAACGGGGGATGGTAGTAGGCGTTTTTCACACTCAACAGTTTCCTGTGTGTATCAAGAATGGTCCACCACCCAAAAGACCAGCCAACTTGACACAGCTGTGGGAAGCATTGGAGTCAACATGGGCCAGCATCCATGTGGAACACTTTGGACACCTTGTAGAGTCCATAACCCGACGAATTGAGTTTGTTCTGAGAGCAAAATGGGATGCAACTCAATATTAGGTGTTCCTAATGTTTTGTACGCTCAGTGTTGGGACAGCTGTACAAACAAGTGTTTTTGAAGTGTTTGAACTTGTGGTTTGTCTGCACCTGGGTGCCTTTTTGCAGCACTGCAGGCATTGTGATACAGTCCCTTACGTATGGTGTCACCATAGACATCAGTCATATTTTGTCCAAAAACAATACTATGAAATTATACATTCCTTTTTTCTTTGCTTTCTGTTTCTCTTAACTTTTTTTCTATGTCGCTCTCTCTGTCGCTCTGTCTCTCTCTGTCGCTCTGTCTCTCTCTGACGCTTTGTCTCTCTCTGTCGCTCTCTCTCTGTCTCTCTCTGACGCTCTGTCTCTCTCTGACGCTCTGTCTCTCTCTGACGCTCTCTCTCTCTGACGCTCTCTCTCTCTGACGCTCTGTCTCTCTCTGACGCTCTGTCTCTCTCTGACGCTCTCTCTCTCTGACGCTCTCTCTCTCTGACGCTCTGTCTCTCTCTGACGCTCTGTCTCTCTCTGTCGCTCTCTCTCTCTCTCTCTGTCGCTCTCTCTCTCTCTGTCGCTCTCTCTTTCTCTCTCTCTCTCTCTCTGACGCTCTCTCTCTCTCTGTCGCTCTCTCTCTCTCTCTCTCTCTCTCTGTTGCTCTGTCGCTCTCTCTCTCTCTCTCTCTGTCGCTCTCTCTCTCTCGCTCTCTCTGTCGCTCTCTCATATTCATATTCAAGCTGCTTTATTGGCACGAAAAACATTGTGTCAATATTGCCAAAGCAACAATGTATACAATATACATTGTAACAAAATTATAAATGATAGCAAATAATAATATAAAATGGTAGTAAATAATAATACAAAATTAAATACAAAAATAATAACAATAAAATGGTAACAGTCAATAGTAGAAATGTAATAAATATAAAATCAAATTATGGAAAATGAAACTATAACTAACTTATAACTAAATAACGGTCATCTTCTTCTTTATATCAGTACTACAACTACAAGCATCATTACTACGACTACTACTACCATAACTAAACTGTTATCGCTACCATTACCACCCATATTTGGAATGATAAACATTAATAATTATAGAAATAACAATAATAGTAATAATAAGTAAGTTACTGTTTACTATGCAGATGTTATTATTCAGTGTCCCTCAGGCTATGGCAGGAAAATACATATTTGGCTGCAAGAGGAGCCATTGCTCCTTCGCCCATGAGTATTCTTAGTTTTTCCTCTGGGTTCAATTTGTAAAAATGTGGAATATATGTAGTCATTTCTGTGAATAATTAATCTCTTTGTGAGGAATATTTATCACAGTAAAGGAGAAAGTGCATCTCTGTCTCTACCTCCCCTGTCATGCAGTGACCACAACGCTCCTCTTTGGGTAGCCATGTCTTTTTATGTCTGCCGGTTTCTATTGCCAATCGGTGGTCACTCAGCTTGTACTTGGTAAGGATCTGTCTCTGCTTCGTATCTCTGACAGAGTAGAGATAATCAGCCAATTCATATTCTCTGTTTAGTGTCAGATAGCAATTTAGTCTGCTTTGGGATTTTGTTTCGTTTTTCCAGTATTGTAAATATGATTCCTTTGATTGGTTCATGATTTTGCTTAATGGAATTCTTTATTTTGAAGCAGTGCTGGTGTCAGCTTGGTTGGTGAGGTCCAACACCAGCTGACTGAGAGGGCTCGTTTCTGGGCTCAGCTCTTGGGTTTGAAGTGCTTTAAATTGCAGACTTGCATTTAGATGTAGCCAAAATTTTAATGATCTTTTCTGTATTTTCATTATTACTGGAAAGCGGCCCAATTCTGCCCTACATGCATTAGTTGGTGTATTTCTCTGGACTTGTAGGATTTTCCGACAGAATTCTGCATGTAGGGCTTCAATTGGATGTTTGTCCCACATTTTAAAATCCAGTTTATTGAGTGGCCCCCAAACCTCACTTCCATAAAGTGCTATTGGTAGGATTACACTGTCAAATATTTTAGTCCAAATTTTAATTGGGATGTTGATTTTGAATAATTTCATTTTTATTGCATACATTGCTCTGCGGGCTTTTTCTTTGAGTGCATTCATTGCCATATTAAAATTTCCCGATGCAGATATGGTCAGACCAAGGTAGGTGTTGTTCAGGGTGAATTTTCTCTCTCTCTCTCTGTCGCTCTCTCTCTCTGTCGCTCTCTCTCTCTCTCTGTCGCTCTCTCTCTCTCAGTCGCTCTCTCTCTCTCTGTCGCGCTCTCTCTCTCACTCTCTCTGTCACTCTCTGTCTGTATCTGTGTGTCTCTCTCTCTATGTATATATCTGTAATTGTGTAATCAGTGACGCTGCTCATTCCAATCGGGTCAAATCTTAGTGGGAAGCCTTCCTCTGAATCGAATGATTACTCAGAATCTAATCCCGGCGACTTTCCAAACCTTGAGAGGGAAGCCATGCGGAATGCAAACGGTTTCTCCTGTCGATACCAATGACCTGCACCACAGCCTTCAACAGTGTGTGTGTGTGCCTTAAATCCTCTCTCTCTCCAAGGGGTGTACGAGGAAACTACGTGCTCCTGCTCTTTAAAAGCCTAGCTTTGATTTCAGAGTCAAAGGTGACCTTTTGAGTCCACGCTCTCCAGAATGACTTTGCTCCTCTTGGTGAGGCTTAAGTTGACAAACAAAAGGTGCAATGGGTCCGCACTCTAAAAGATGTCTCATAAAGCCGACTTCCTTTTTAGATTGCTTGAATTCTTTTCACTGCATCGGGAATAGAGTACACAGATGTTTCGGTTTTGCAGCCTTCTTCAGTGTGAGGCTTAAATTTGACCATGAAGTATATTAAATGTGCTTTAGATAGGCGTGCGTGACCTTTGCAAACGTACAGTACTTTTTTTGTTTATTATACAACGAGTGGGGCAAATCCTGAATGCCGATTGGTTTAAACCGCATTCCAGCTGATATCTATGACATTAAAGTGACTTTTCACTCTGTTCCATGATTTTAATACAGGCTCCAGATGGCCTCTATGGGTAATGATAGTGGACCCTTGCTTCTCTGAGACGTCTGTGTTTAGTATAGTGTCTGCATGAAGACACGAGCTATTGAGTATACAAAGCATGCCACACACACACACACACACTGCAAACATATACAAATGGAAAGTGCTTGATTAGTCACTTGCGAAGTTATAATTATTCGTTTCAAAATGGCTAGTCTAGACACCAAGCCCTCCTTGAAGTGAGGCCATTGAAAGCTGTTATTATTAAGCTTTTGAAGACTGGGTTGAAAAATGGTTTTGATTGTGTCCTCAGAAATTGGTCAGTTTCACATGTACCCTGTCACAACCATAGCACCACATTTGTATTAGAAGTATCATCTTGTCACAATTCTATTGTCCTACACATAGCCTAGACAGGCCTTCATTTGAACATTTTAGCAGACGCTCTCATCCAGAGCGACTTACATTTGTGAGCGCATACATTTTCAAATTGGTCCCCCGTGGGAATCGAACCCACAACCCTGGCGTTGCAAGCGCCATGCTCTACCAACCGAGTCACAGGGGACTAGACTGTAGCGCTAAACGGCAGTGGAAGAAATGGCAGCAGTTTTATGTGCACCTAACCAATTGTACCAGTATGTGTTTTTTGTCGCATTGTTTGTAACTTATTTTGTACGTAATGTTTCTGCCACCGTATCTTACGGCAACAAAGAGCTTCTGGATGTCAGGACATTGATCGCTCACCTCGGATTAACTAAGATTCTTTCTGAAACAAGCAGGACACACAGGATATACTGCTAACACCCGACAAAGCCAACATCCCTGTTATTTGCAAGAGAAAGCAACGCAGGTACAGAGGACACAGAGCGGGGTGCCTCGTAAGGATCCACAGAAGGCGAGTGGGAAAGCTGCCGTTACCGTCAATATTACTCGCCAACGTACAATCGTTGGACAATAAATTAGATCACGAATATCCTACTAACAGGACATCAAAAACTGTAACTACAGCTAGCAGGATATACTCTGCACCGGCTAGATAGAACAGCACCCTCTCAGTAAGACGAGAGGGGGTGGTCTGTGCATATTTGTAAACAACAGCTGGTGCACGAAATCTAAGGAAGTCTCTAGATTTTGCTCGCCTGAAGTAGATAATTTTATGATAAACTGTAGACCACACTATTTGCCAAGAGAGTTTCCATCTATACTTTTCGTGGCTGTTTATTTACCACTACAGACGGATGCTGACACTAAGACCGCACTCAGTCTATAAAAAAAGTGGTCAGATGAAGCAGATGCTAAACTACAGGACTGTTTTGCTAACACAGACTGGAACATGTTCCAGGATTCTCCTGGTGGCATTGAGAAGTACACCACATCAGTCACTGGCTTTATCAATAAGTGCTTCGAGGACGTTGTCCCCACAGTGACTGTACGTACATACCCCAACCAGAAGCCATGGATTACAGGCAACATTCGCACTGAGAAAAAGGGTAGTGCTGCCACTTTCAAGGTGTGGGATTCTAACATGGAAGCTTATAATAAATCCTGCTCTGCCCTCCAACGAACCATCAAACAGGCAAAGCGCCAATACAGGGCTAAGATTGAATCGTACTACACCGGCTCCAATGCTCGTCTTATGTGGCAGGGCTTGCAAACTATTACAGACAACAAAGGGAAGCACAGCCGCAAGCTGCCCAGTGACACAAGCCTACCAGAAGAGCTAAATCTCTTCTATGCTCGCTTCGAGGCATGCAACACTGAGGCATGCATGAGAACATCAGCTGTTCCACCCAAACAGATCCATAGATGATGCCATCTCTATTGCACTCCGCACTGCCCTTTCCCACCTGGACAAAAGGAAAACCTATGTGAGAATGCTATTCATTGACTTCAGCTCAGCGTTCAACACCATAGTACCCTCAAAGCTCATCATTAAGCTAAGGATCCTGGGACTAAACTCCTTCCTCTGCAACTGGAAAGCTCATCACTAAGCTAAGGATCCTGGGACTAAACACATACCTCTGCAACTGGATCCTGGACTTCCTGACGGGCCGCCCCCAGGTGGTGAGGGTAGGTAGCAACACATCTGCCACGCTGATCCTCAACATTGGAACCCCTCTGGGGTGCGTGCTCAGTCCCCTCCTGTACTCCCTGTTCACCCACGACTGTGTGGCCAGGCACGACTCCAACACCATCATTAAGTTTGCAGATGACACAACAGTGCTCACCGACAACGACGAGACAGCCTATAGGGAGGAGGTCAGAGACACGGCTGGGTGGTGAAAGAATAACAACCTATCCCTCAACGTAACCAAGACTAAGGAGATGATTGTGGACTACAGGAAAAGGAAGACCGAGCACACCCCCATTCTCATCGATGGGGCTGTAGTGGAACAGGTTGAGAGCTTCGTGTTCCTTGGTATCCACATCACCAACAAACTAGAATGGTCCAAACACACCAAGACAGTCATGAAGAGGACACGACAAAGCCTACCCCCCCTCAGGAAACTAAAAAGATTTGCATGGGTCCTCAGATCCTCAAAAGGTTCTACAGCTGCAACACAGAGAGCATCCTGACTGGTTGCGTCACTGCCTGGTACGGCAACTACTTGGCCTCCGACCGCAAGGCACTACAGAGTGTAGTGTACAGCCCAGTACATCACTGGGGCCAAGCTTCCTGCCATCCAGGACCTCTATACCAGAGGAAGGCCCTAAAAATTGTCAAAGACTCCAGCCACCCTAGTCATAGACCGTTCCCTCTGCTACATCATGGCAAGCACTACCGGAGCGCCAAGTCTAGGACCAAAAGGCATCTCAACAACTTTTACCGCAAAATCATAAGACTCCTGAATAGCTAATCAAATGGCTACCCGGACTATTTGCGTTGTCTCCCCAACCCCTCTCTTAAGCTGCTGCTACTCTCTGTTTATCATATATGCATAGTCACTTTAAGTATACACTCATGTACATACTACCTCAATTAGCCCGACTAACCGGTGCCCCGCACATTGGCTACGGACTATCTGCATTGTGTCCCACCACCCACCACCTGCCAACCCCTCTTTTAAGCTACTGCTTCTCTCTGTTTATCATATATGCATAGTCACATGTACATACTACCTCAATTAGCCCAACTAACCCGTGCCTGTATATAGCCTCGCTGCTGTATACAGCCTCGCTACTGTTATTTTTCATTGTCTTTTTACTGTTGTTTTTTATTTCTTTACTTATCTATTGTTCACCTAATACCTATTTGTTACTTAAAAATTGCACTGTTGGTTAGGGCCTGTAAGTAAGCATTTCACAATGCCTCTTGTATTCGGCACACGTGACAAATACACTTTGTTTTGATTTGAAATGGTTGCATCATTATATGTGTGCCGACACGGGTGCGTTAACGCCTGTGGCTGCACAACAGCCCCGACGATCTAAGAGAGTCCAGCGTTCCCTAGCTGCAGTAAATGGAACCCAGTGGAGTGCTGGTCCGTTACCAGGCATCGCAAATCCATCAAGCCAGGAACTATAGTAATTACATGCACACTGCCCTGTGTCTATTAAGGATAGGGACTCAGACCATGGCCTGTATCTGATCTAGGATCAGGTCCTCCCAGTCCGTGACGGTATTAATTATGATGACAGGTGTGGCGAAACTAAAAGGCAAAACTGATCCTAGACCATCACTTGTGCTCTGAGATGCTTGATAAGTCCGGGCTCAGAGACTGTGGATTCTCTCTTGTTTTCCCATATGGACCTTAAGGAAAGCCCCAGTCCTTCTGGGGCGTTGTTCTGTTAGGTTGGAATCAGAGGACACTCGTGATCACGTTCACAATCCACAGTGGATTCCAGGTAACAGAGAAGTAATGTGGTCACACTGAACCGCTACATAGCACAAGGAATGAGGCAATAGACAGCATATACCGTATACTATGTGACCATGGTTACCATGCTACATAAAAAAAACAGCTTTACCACTTCCATAGTTACTGTAATCTTATGCCTTGTATGACGTAGACGTTATTTAGTAATTGTGGGAACATGTTAATTATTGAATCATCTTGGTCTCTCTCACCCTCTCTCTCTCTCTCTCTCTCTCTCTCTCTCTCTCTCTCTCTCTCTCTCTCTCTCTCTCTCTCTCTCTCTCTCTCTCTCTCTCTCTTCCCCCTCTTTCTCTGTGTCTCTCTCTCTTGGCCTCGGTGTGTGTTTGCTCTCTTCCCATCTTCCACGGTTGGCAAAATGAGATGCTGGCTTCATGTTCACTCAAGCATGCCATTTTAAAGGGTCATAGGTGGGCGACAACCATTTCCCTCTCTGCCTCCATCTCCGACAGCATTGGCACAGAACTGTGCATCTAATTGGCTCCACCGGGTATCGAGAACAGCATGTACCGGTAAAACAAACATGGACTGTTTTTGTTTGTAAAGTAAAAGTCTACCTGGTTTATTATGGACAGAATGGCGAGACAATTAAAATGTGATTCGAGCAGCAAACAGCCGCGGTGCCACCGCCCTCCTACAGCCCTATCTGAGCAGCAAACGCTTGTCACAACCAGTTGCCGTCAGAATCAGGTTGCTGGAATTTTTCCAAGAGCAATTACGCCTCAAAACCCATCTGTTTTACGCCGGAGGAAAGAGCTGTTTTGTCAGCGCTTTCACACTAAATAAAAAAATAATAATTACGCTTCGATGTCTGCGCTCGTTGCATCCGCCTCTCTCTCTCTCTCTCTCTCTCTCTCTCTCTCTCTCTCTCTCTCTCTCTCGCTCTCTCTCTCTCTCTCTGTCATTTCAGTGCTTGCGAAAGGGAACGTTCGTTCTCCTGTGTGGTTTTTAATTGAGGGGAAAGCTGCATTCATTGTGGAGGCCGGACGATGTTTTCTCTCTCCTGTTTTCTGTTTCTCCGTGTTCTATAGTGCTTCTGAAGTGGCAGGTTTAAGTACGTTATCTGGGAATGAATGACTAAGGAGACTATTGAGCCCTGTCACTTGATTAATGGATGGTATTCATCCACTGTATCGTGAGGAAGGTCAGTGACGGTTCCTGTTTTCTGTCCTGACATCTCCCGCTCTCATTCAATTGTCATCGATCTACACTTGGCTTTTGAATAACCTGACGTGGATGTAATCTAAAATAGAGTTGTCGTCCCCACCACACACAGACACGCGCACACACACGCATACAGTCCCCAACAAACACACTCTCACACACAATCCCCAACAAACACACACACTCTCACAATCTCACAGTGCTGCAAAAAAACACACACAATTCAATCTATGCACTATGAAAATAATCAAACAAGGCCTGTGTTGAGAACAGTCTACAGGAACCTGGTTGTTTGGGGAATAGTGATTTTATTTCCCTAGAAAACCAAATTGGTAAATGAGAGTGGGTTGACAATGCTAGTCAGGTGAAGGTGTGTGTGTGTGCGTGTGCACGCGTTTATCTTTTTTGTCGTGTTTGTACATGCGTGTGTAGGTGGGTTGCTATAAAGAGACATACAGTGCCTTGCGAAAGTATTCGGCCCCCTTGAACTTTGCGACCTTTTGCCACATTTCAGGCTTAAAACATAAAGATATAAAACTGTATTTTTTTGTGAAGAATCAACAACAAGTGGGACACAATCATGAAGTGGAACGACATTTATTGGATATTTCAAACTTTTTCAACAAATCAAAAACTGAAAAATTGGGCGTGCAAAATTATTCAGCCCCCTTAAGTTAATACTTTGTAGCGCCACCTTTTGCTGCGATTACAGCTGTAAGTCGCTTGGGGTATGTCTCTATCAGTTTTGCACATCGAGAGACTGAAATTTTTTCCCATTCCACCTTGCAAAACAGCTCGAGCTCAGTGAGGTTGGATGGAGAGCATTTGTGAACAGCAGTTTTCAGTTCTTGCCACAGATTCTCGATTGGATTCAGGTCTGGACTTTGACTTGGCCATTCTAACACCTGGATATGTTTATTTTTGAACCATTCCATTGTAGATTTTGCTTTATGTTTTGGATCATTGTCTTGTTGGAAGACAAATCTCCGTCCCAGTCTCAGGTCTTTTGCAGACTCCATCAGGTTTTCTTCCAGAATGGTCCTGTATTTGGCTCCATCCATCTTCCCATCAATTTTAACCATCTTCCCTGTCCCTGCTGAAAAAAGCAGGCCCAAACCATGATGCTCCCACCACCATGTTTGACAGTGGGGATGGTGTGTTCAGGGTGATGAGCTGTGTTGCTTTTACGCCAAACATAACGTTTTGCATTGTTGCCAAAAAGTTCAATTTTGGTTTCATCTGACCAGAACTCCTTCTTCCACATGTTTGGTGTGTCTCCCAGGTGGCTTGTGGCAAACTTTAAACAACACTTTTTATGGATATCTTTAAGAAATGGCTTTCTTCTTGCCACTTCCATAAAGGCCAGATTTGTGCAATATACGACTGATTGTTGTCCTATGGACAGAGTCTCCCACCTCAGCTGTAGATCTCTGCAGTTCATCCAGAGTGATCATGGGCCTCTTGGCTGCATCTCTGATCAGTCTTCTCCTTGTATGAGCTGAAAGTTTAGAGGGACGGCCAGGTCTTGGTAGATTTGCAGTGGTCTGATTCTCCTTCCATTTCAATATTATCGCTTGCACAGTGCTCCTTAGGATGTTTAAAGCTTGGGAAATCTTTTTGTATCCAAATCCGGCTTTAAACTTCTTCACAACAGTATCTCGGACCTGCCTGGTGTGTTCCTTGTTCTTCATGATGCTCTCTGCGCTTTTAACGGACCTCTGAGACTATCACAGTGCAGATGCATTTATACGGAGACTTGATTACACACAGGTGGATTGTATTTATCATCATTAGTCATTTAGGTCAACATTGGATCATTCAGAGATCCTCACTGAACTTCTGGAGGGAGTTTGCTGCACTGAAAGTAAAGGGGCTGAATAATTTTGCACGCCCAATTTTTCAGTTTTTGATTTGTTAAAAAAGTTTGAAATATCCAATAAATGTCGTTCCACTTCATGATTGTGTCCCACTTGTTGTTGATTCTTCACAAAAAAAATACATTTTTATATCTTTATGTTTGAAGCCTGAAATGTGGCAAAAGGTCGCAAAGTTCAAGGGGTTTCGCAAGGCACTGTAAGTATCTGCAATATTAAAGCTGATCTACCCCCCCCCCCTACCCCCCAATAAATATAAACCCATCACTGTTCTGTCTTTGCCATCTTTAGAATTCAACAAGATGTCATTCCACATTACCGTAACGACAATATATCTGTTTCTATTCCAATCTCACCCTAACGAGAGAAACAGTTCTTAGTGACAGAGATGAATTAACATGGACTCTGGCTTTAATTGTAAGCCCCGCCCCTCTAAGGCAACATCACACGGTGTCATTCCCTCATTCTACGGTGTTTTACATAAACCATGGAGATGTAGATAGACCTCGACCCGAAGGGCTCAGAGGAAGAACACTTGACAAATGCTCAAGTATCGCCCAGAAACCACTTTCTCCATGTTAATGATGGATTATAGAGTGTGGACAAATGAGCTAGTCAGACTTGGGACTGCCCTAATTCTCTGGAGAGATATTACACACATAATTCACTGTACTGCAGCGTAGCGTAGCATACTGGTTATTTTAAAGCATGAATTTTACATTAAAGATGACTAAAAATAGTGGGAGTTTGTTTCTGGTTTGTTCTAGTTCTCTGCAGATATCACACAAATACTTTACTGTACTGTTCCATAACATATCGGAACATTTGAATCATGACTTTTACATTCAGTCCTATTAGTTGTTTTTCTTGTTAAAGTCTATCTACACTTTAACTGGGGATTTGTTCATCTTGACTTTTACATTTCGACATGCTACTACTGCGGTAGTTTGTCTGTCTAGTTTCATCAACGGGCATGAAAAGGTCACAATTCTGTTAGTAGGTTTTAGTAAGGCAACTGGAAGGCATCCAACTGCAGATCAGTCTGTCTGTACAGCGCCAGCCCGACTGGTGGGTCCCAATGAGATCCTGGTGACCTGCTTGAACAAAGCCTGCAGTGTTGTCACATTGATTGAGGCAGTTCCCCTGAGCACTAAACCCAATTATTGCAGAGTCACGTAAAAAAAAAAAGCTCATTCATTCCCAATGAGTGTCTTTGCAACCCTCTTCAGTCCACTGCAGAGGATTCTACAGGGAGGCTGGTTTCTCCATCAACACGACCCTTATGGTAACATCTGTCCTGAATGACCATGTATCTATAATTAGCCACCATCCAGCTTTATATAGGTCAAAGATCCAACTTGGAGTCAGACAGATATCCTACTAAGCATAGAGTTATGGGCCTTATAGCGTCTTCAGTAGCTGTATAGTAGCCCTATATCTTCCTGTATATGGTAGCAAATCTTTTCCATGTCTGCATGACCACTCCCTCTTGCGATGCGGGACACAGTTCTTAACATGTCCTGAAGGGACTCAACCAACAAACTCCACTTCAGTTGACAAGGAGGAGTAATAGTGGGAGCAAAAAGGAAACTAGCTTTTCTTTAGGGTCCTGCAGTGTATTTCTATCTTATTTTTAGCGTCCCGCGGCTAAAGCTTTAGGCCTCTTAAGGGGTAAGCTAAAGTGCTTTGCTGTACTTCTGTTGCTGTCAGGTTTCTTGGTCTCTCTCTGTGGGAGTGTGGGGACTTTGACGTTTCCGTGGAACTTTCCCCTCCCCTGTACTCTCAAGACGCCATTTCAGGGGACCTCTGTGGAGGCGAGACAATTGCCTGTCCTTTCAGTCCTGCGCTCTCACTCACTCTCTCTGTGTTTCTATATGTGACTTTCACTCTCTCTCCTCTCTCTGTTTCTGTATGTGACTCTCTCTCTCCTCCTTATCCTCTCTGTTTCTGTATGTGACTCTCTCTCTCTCCTTCTTATCCTCTCTGTTTCTGTATGTGACTCTCTCTCTCCTCTCTCTCCTCTCTCTGTGTTTCTAAATGTGACTTTCAATCTCTCTCCTCTCTCTGTGTTTCTATATGTGACTTTCACTCTCTCGCCTCTCTCTGTGTTTCTATATGTGACTTTCACTCTCTCTCCTCTCTCTGTTTCTGTATGTGACTCTCTCTCTCCTCTCTCTCTCTCTGTCTCTGTATGTGACTCTCTCTCTCCTCTCTCTGTTTCTGTATGTGACTCTCTCTCTCCTCTCTCTGTTTCTGTATGTGAATATCTCTCTGTTTCTGTATGTGACTCTCTCTCTCTCCTCTCTGTTTCTGTATGTGACTCTCTCTCTCCTCTCTCTGTTTCTGTATGTGACTCTCTCTCTCCTCTCTGTTTCTGTATGTGACTATCTCTCTGTTTCTGTATGTGACTCTCTCTCTCTCCTCTCTGTTTCTGTATGTGACGCTCTCTCCTCTCTCTGTTTCTGTATATGACTCTCTCTCTCTCCTCTCTCTGTTTCTGTATGTGACTTTCACTCTCTCTCTCCTCTCTGTTGCTGTATGTAACTCTCTCTCTCTCTCCTCTCTCTGTTTCTGTATGTGACTTTCACTCTCTCTCCTCTCTCTCTGTGTCTGTATGTGACTCTCTCTCTCCTCTCTCTGTTTCTGTATGTGACACTCTCTCTCTCCTCTCTGTTTCTGTATGTGACTTTCACTCTCTTTCTCCTCTATTTCTGTATGTGACTTTCACTCTATCCTCTATGTTTCTGTATTTTCCTCTCTCTCCCCTCTCTGTTTCTGTATGTGACTCACTCTCTCCTTTCTCCTCTCTCTGTTTCTGTATGTGACTTTCACTCTCTCTCTCCTCTCTCTGTGTCTGTGACTTTCACTCTCTCTCCTCTCTCTGTTTCTGTATGTGACTCTCTCCTCTCTCTGTTTCTGTATGTGACTTTCACTCTCTCTCCTCTCTCTGTGTCTATGTGACTTTCTCTCTCTCCTCTCTCTGTTTCTGTATGTGACTCTCTCTCTCCTCTCTGTTGCTGTATGTGACTCTCTCTCTCTCTCCTCTCTCTGTTTCTGTATGTGACTCTCTCTCCTCTCTCTCTCATCTCTCTGTTTCTGTATGTGACTTTCACTCTCTCTCTCCTCTCTATGTTGCTGTATGTGACTCTACTCTCTCTCCTCTCTGTTTCTGTATGTGACTTTCACTCTCTCTCTCCTCTCTCTGTATGTGACTCTCTCTCCTCTGATTCTGTTTGTGACTCTCTCTCTCCTCTCTCTGTTTCTGTATGTGACTCTCTCTCTCTGTTTCTGTATGTGACTCTCTCTCCCCTATCTCTGTTTCTGTATGTGACTTTCACTCTCTCTCTCTCCTCTCTCTGTTGCTGTATGTGACTCTCTCTCCCCCCTCTCTCTCTCTCTCTCTCTCTGTTTCTGTATGTGACTCTCTCTCTCTCTCCTCTCTCTGTTTCTGTATGTGACTTTCACTCTCTCTCTCTCCTCTCTCTGTTGCTGTATGTGACTCTCTCTCCTCTCTCTGTTTCTGTATATGACTCTCTCTCTCCTCTCTCTCTCCTCTCTCTGTTTCTGTATGTGACTTTCACTCTCTCTCTCCTCTCTCTGTTTCTGTATGTGAAACTCTCTCTCTCCTCTCTCTGTTTCTGTATGTGACTTTCACTCTCTCTCTCCTCTCTCTGTTTCTGTATGTGAAACTCTCTCTCTCTCCTCTCTCTGTTTATGTATGTGACTCTATCTATCCTCTCTGTTTCTGTATGTGACTCTCTCTTTCTCCCCTCTCTCTCTCCTCTATCTCTCTCCTCTCTCTGTTTCTGTATGACTCTCTCTCTCTCTTTCCTCTCTCTGTTTCTGTATGTGACTCTCTCCTCTCTCTCTCCTCTCTCTGTTTCTGTATGACTCTCTCTCTCTCTTTCCTCTCTCTGTTTCTGTATGTGACTCTCTCCTCTCTCTCTCCTCTCTCTGTTTCTGTATGTGACTCTCTCTCTCCTCTCTCTGTTTCTGTATGTGACTCTCTCTCCTCTCTCTGTTTCTGTATGTGACTCTCTCTCTCTCCTCTCTCTGTTTATGTATGTGACTTTCACTCTCTCTCTCCTCTCTCTGTTGCTGTATGTGACTCTCCTCTCTCTTTTTCTGTATGCGACTTTCACTCTCTCTCCTCTCTCTGTTTCTGTATGTGACTTTCACTCTCTCTCCTCTCTCTGTGTCTATGTGACTTTCACTCTCTCTCTCCTCTCTCTGTTTCTGTATGTGACTCTCTCTCCCCTCTCTGTTGCTGTATGTGACTCTCTCTCTCTCTCCTCTCTCTGTTTCTGTATGTGACTCTCTCTCTCCTCTCTCTCTCATCTCTCTGTTTCTGTATGTGACTTTCACTCTCTCTCTCCTCTCTCTGTTGCTGTATGTGACTCTCCTCTCTCTCCTCTCTGTTTCTGTATGTGACTTTCACTCTCTCTCCTCTCTCTCTGTTTCTGTATGTGACTCTTTCTCTCTCCTCTATCTGTTTCTGTATGTGACTCTCTCTCCCCTATCTCTGTTTCTGTATGTGACTTTCACTCTCTCTCTCTCCTCTCTCTGTTGCTGTATGTGACTCTCTCTCCCCCTCTCTCTCTCTGTTTCTGTATGTGACTCTCTCTCTCTCCTCTCTCTGTTTCTGTATGTGACTTTCACTCTCTCTCTCTCCTCTCTCTGTTGCTGTATGTGACTCTCTCTCCTCTCTCTGTTTCTGTATATGACTCTCTCTCTCCTCTCTCTCTCCTCTCTCTGTTTCTGTATGTGACTTTCACTCTCTCTCTCCTCTCTCTGTTTCTGTATTTGAAACTCTCTCTCTCCTCTCTCTGTTTCTGTATGTGACTTTCACTCTCTCTCTCCTCTCTCTGTTTCTGTATGTGAAACTCTCTCTCTCTCCTCTCTCTGTTTATGTATGTGACTCTATCTATCCTCTCTGTTTCTGTATGTGACTCTCTCTTTCTCTCCTCTCTCTCTCCTCTATCTCTCTCCTCTCTCTGTTTCTGTATGACTCTCTCTCTCTCTTTCCTCTCTCTGTTTCTGTATGTGACTCTCTCCTCTCTCTCTCCTCTCTCTGTTTCTGTATGACTCTCTCTCTCTCTTTCCTCTCTCTGTTTCTGTATGTGACTCTCTCCTCTCTCTCTCCTCTCTCTGTTTCTGTATGTGACTCTCTCTCTCCTCTCTCTGTTTCTGTATGTGACTCTCTCTCCTCTCTCTGTTTCTGTATGTGACTCTCTCTCTCTCTCTCCTCTCTCTGTTTATGTATGTGACTTTCACTCTCTCTCTCCTCTCTCTGTGTCTATGTGACTTTCACTCTCTCTCTCCTCTCTCTGTTTCTGTATGTGACTCTCTCTCTCCTCTCTGTTGCTGTATGTGACTCTCTCTCTCTCTCCTCTCTCTGTTTCTATATGTGACTCTCTCTCCTCTCTCTCTCATCTCTCTGTTTCTGTATGTGACTTTCACTCTCTCTCTCCTCTCTCTGTTGCTGTATGTGACTCTCCTCTCTCTCCTCTCTGTTTCTGTATGTGACTTTCACTCTCTCTCTCCTCTCTCTCTGTTTCTGTATGTGACTATCTCTCTCTCCTCTCTCTGTTTCTGTATGTGACTCTCTCTCTCTCTTTTGTTTCTGTATGTGACTCTCTCTCTCTCCTCTCTCTGTATGTGACTCTCTCTCCTCTGATTCTGTTTGTGACTCTCTCTCTCCTCTCTCTGTTTCTGTATGTGACTCTCTCTCTCTCCTCTATCTGTTTCTGTATGTGACTCTCTCTCCCCTATCTCTGTTTCTGTATGTGACTTTCACTCTCTCTCTCTCCTCTCTCTGTTGCTGTATGTGACTCTCTCTCCCCCCTCTCTCTCTCTCTCTCTCTGTTTCTGTATGTGACTCTCTCTCTCTCTCCTCTCTCTGTTTCTGTATGTGACTTTCACTCTCTCTCTCTCCTCTCTCTGTTGCTGTATGTGACTCTCTCTCCTCTCTCTGTTTCTGTATATGACTCTCTCTCTCCTCTCTCTCTCCTCTCTCTATTTCTGTATGTGACTTTCACTCTCTCTCTCCTCTCTCTGTTTCTGTATGTGAAACTCTCTCTCTCCTCTCTCTGTTTCTGTATGTGACTTTCACTCTCTCTCTCCTCTCTCTGTTTCTGTATGTGAAACTCTCTCTCTCTCCTCTCTCTGTTTATGTATGTGACTCTATCTATCCTCTCTGTTTCTGTATGTGACTCTCTCTTTCTCTCCTCTCTCTCTCCTCTATCTCTCTCCTCTCTCTGTTTCTGTATGACTCTCTCTCTCTCTTTCCTCTCTCTGTTTCTGTATGTGACTTTCACTCTCTCTCTCCTCTCTCTCTGTTTCTGTATGTGACTATCTCTCTCTCCTCTCTCTGTTTCTGTATGTGACTCTCTCTCTCTCCTTTGTTTCTGTATGTGACTCTCTCTCTCCTCTCTCTGTATGTGACTCTCTCTCCTCTGATTCTGTTTGTGACTCTCTCTCTCCTCTCTCTGTTTCTGTATGTGACTCTCTCTCTCTCCTCTATCTGTTTCTGTATGTGACTCTCTCTCCCCTATTTCTGTTTCTGTATGTGACTTTCACTCTCTCTCTCTCCTCTCTCTGTTGCTGTATGTGACTCTCTCTCCCCCCTCTCTCTCTCTCTCTCTGTTTCTGTATGTGACTCTCTCTCTCTCTCCTCTCTCTGTTTCTGTATGTGACTTTCACTCTCTCTCTCTCCTCTCTCTGTTGCTGTATGTGACTCTCTCTCCTCTCTCTGTTTCTGTATATGACTCTCTCTCTCCTCTCTCTCTCCTCTCTCTGTTTCTGTATGTGACTTTCACTCTCTCTCTCCTCTCTCTGTTTCTGTATGTGAAACTCTCTCTCTCCTCTCTCTGTTTCTGTATGTGACTTTCACTCTCTCTCTCCTCTCTCTGTTTCTGTATGTGAAACTCTCTCTCTCTCCTCTCTCTGTTTATGTATGTGACTCTATCTATCCTCTCTGTTTCTGTATGTGACTCTCTCTTTCTCTCCTCTCTCTCTCCTCTATCTCTCTCCTCTCTCTGTTTCTGTATGACTCTCTCTCTCTCTTTCCTCTCTCTGTTTCTGTATGTGACTCTCTCCTCTCTCTCTCCTCTCTCTGTTTCTGTATGACTCTCTCTCTCTCTTTCCTCTCTCTGTTTCTGTATGTGACTCTCTCCTCTCTCTCTCCTCTCTCTGTTTCTGTATGTGACTCTCTCTCTCCTCTCTCTGTTTCTGTATGTGACTCTCTCTCCTCTCTCTGTTTCTGTATGTGACTCTCTCTCTCTCCTCTCTCTGTTTATGTATGTGACTTTCACTCTCTCTCTCCTCTCTCTGTTGCTGTATGTGACTCTCCTCTCTCTTTTTCTGTATGCGACTTTCACTCTCTCTCCTCTCTCTGTTTCTGTATGTGACTTTCACTCTCTCTCCTCTCTCTGTGTCTATGTGACTTTCACTCTCTCTCTCCTCTCTCTGTTTCTGTATGTGACTCTCTCTCCCCTCTCTGTTGCTGTATGTGACTCTCTCTCTCTCTCCTCTCTCTGTTTCTGTATGTGACTCTCTCTCTCCTCTCTCTCTCATCTCTCTGTTTCTGTATGTGACTTTCACTCTCTCTCTCCTCTCTCTGTTGCTGTATGTGACTCTCCTCTCTCTCCTCTCTGTTTCTGTATGTGACTTTCACTCTCTCTCCTCTCTCTCTGTTTCTGTATGTGACTCTCTCTCTCTCCTCTATCTGTTTCTGTATGTGACTCTCTCTCCCCTATCTCTGTTTCTGTATGTGACTTTCACTCTCTCTCTCTCCTCTCTCTGTTGCTGTATGTGACTCTCTCTCCCCCTCTCTCTCTCTGTTTCTGTATGTGACTCTCTCTCTCTCCTCTCTCTGTTTCTGTATGTGACTTTCACTCTCTCTCTCTCCTCTCTCTGTTGCTGTATGTGACTCTCTCTCCTCTCTCTGTTTCTGTATATGACTCTCTCTCTCCTCTCTCTCTCCTCTCTCTGTTTCTGTATGTGACTTTCACTCTCTCTCTCCTCTCTCTGTTTCTGTATTTGAAACTCTCTCTCTCCTCTCTCTGTTTCTGTATGTGACTTTCACTCTCTCTCTCCTCTCTCTGTTTCTGTATGTGAAACTCTCTCTCTCTCCTCTCTCTGTTTATGTATGTGACTCTATCTATCCTCTCTGTTTCTGTATGTGACTCTCTCTTTCTCTCCTCTCTCTCTCCTCTATCTCTCTCCTCTCTCTGTTTCTGTATGACTCTCTCTCTCTTTCCTCTCTCTGTTTCTGTATGTGACTCTCTCCTCTCTCTCTCCTCTCTCTGTTTCTGTATGACTCTCTCTCTCTCTTTCCTCTCTCTGTTTCTGTATGTGACTCTCTCCTCTCTCTCTCCTCTCTCTGTTTCTGTATGTGACTCTCTCTCTCCTCTCTCTGTTTCTGTATGTGACTCTCTCTCCTCTCTCTGTTTCTGTATGTGACTCTCTCTCTCTCTCCTCTCTCTGTTTATGTATGTGACTTTCACTCTCTCTCTGTGTCTATGTGACTTTCACTCTCTCTCTCCTCTCTCTGTTTCTGTATGTGACTCTCTCTCTCCTCTCTGTTGCTGTATGTGACTCTCTCTCTCTCTCCTCTCTCTGTTTCTGTATGTGACTCTCTCTCCTCTCTCTCTCATCTCTCTGTTTCTGTATGTGACTTTCACTCTCTCTCTCCTCTCTCTGTTGCTGTATGTGACTCTCCTCTCTCTCCTCTCTGTTTCTGTATGTGACTTTCACTCTCTCTCTCCTCTCTCTCTGTTTCTGTATGTGACTATCTCTCTCTCCTCTCTCTGTTTCTGTATGTGACTCTCTCTCTCTCTTTTGTTTCTGTATGTGACTCTCTCTCTCTCCTCTCTCTGTATGTGACTCTCTCTCCTCTGATTCTGTTTGTGACTCTCTCTCTCCTCTCTCTGTTTCTGTATGTGACTCTCTCTCTCTCCTCTATCTGTTTCTGTATGTGACTCTCCCCTATCTCTGTTTCTGTATGTGACTTTCACTCTCTCTCTCTCCTCTCTCTGTTGCTGTATGTGACTCTCTCTCCCCCCTCTCTCTCTCTCTCTCTCTGTTTCTGTATGTGACTCTCTCTCTCTCTCCTCTCTCTGTTTCTGTATGTGACTTTCACTCTCTCTCTCTCCTCTCTCTGTTGCTGTATGTGACTCTCTCTCCTCTCTCTGTTTCTGTATATGACTCTCTCTCTCCTCTCTCTCTCCTCTCTCTATTTCTGTATGTGACTTTCACTCTCTCTCTACTCTCTCTGTTTCTGTATGTGAAACTCTCTCTCTCCTCTCTCTGTTTCTGTATGTGACTTTCACTCTCTCTCTCCTCTCTCTGTTTCTGTATGTGAAACTCTCTCTCTCTCCTCTCTCTGTTTATGTATGTGACTCTATCTATCCTCTCTGTTTCTGTATGTGACTCTCTCTTTCTCTCCTCTCTCTCTCCTCTATCTCTCTCCTCTCTCTGTTTCTGTATGACTCTCTCTCTCTTTCCTCTCTCTGTTTCTGTATGTGACTTTCACTCTCTCTCTCCTCTCTCTCTGTTTCTGTATGTGACTATCTCTCTCTCCTCTCTCTGTATGTGACTCTCTCTCCTCTGATTCTGTTTGTGACTCTCTCTCTCCTCTCTCTGTTTCTGTATGTGACTCTCTCTCTCTCCTCTATCTGTTTCTGTATGTGACTCTCTCTCTCTCCTTTGTTTCTGTATGTGACTCTCTCTCTCCTCTCTCTGTATGTGACTCTCTCTCCTCTGATTCTGTTTGTGACTCTCTCTCTCCTCTCTCTGTTTCTGTATGTGACTCTCTCTCTCTCCTCTATCTGTTTCTGTATGTGACTCTCTCTCCCCTATCTCTGTTTCTGTATGTGACTTTCACTCTCTCTCTCTCCTCTCTCTGTTGCTGTATGTGACTCTCTCTCCCCCCTCTCTCTCTCTCTCTCTGTTTCTGTATGTGACTCTCTCTCTCTCTCCTCTCTCTGTTTCTGTATGTGACTTTCACTCTCTCTCTCTCCTCTCTCTGTTGCTGTATGTGACTCTCTCTCCTCTCTCTGTTTCTGTATATGACTCTCTCTCTCCTCTCTCTCTCCTCTCTCTGTTTCTGTATGTGACTTTCACTCTCTCTCTCCTCTCTCTGTTTCTGTATGTGAAACTCTCTCTCTCTCCTCTCTCTGTTTATGTATGTGACTCTATCTATCCTCTCTGTTTCTGTATGTGACTCTCTCTTTCTCTCCTCTCTCTCTCCTCTATCTCTCTCCTCTCTCTGTTTCTGTATGACTCTCTCTCTCTCTTTCCTCTCTCTGTTTCTGTATGTGACTCTCTCCTCTCTCTCTCCTCTCTCTGTTTCTGTATGACTCTCTCTCTCTCTTTCCTCTCTCTGTTTCTGTATGTGACTCTCTCCTCTCTCTCTCCTCTCTCTGTTTCTGTATGTGACTCTCTCTCTCCTCTCTCTGTTTCTGTATGTGACTCTCTCTCCTCTCTCTGTTTCTGTATGTGACTCTCTCTCTCTCCTCTCTCTGTTTATGTATGTGACTTTCACTCTCTCTCTCCTCTCTCTGTTGCTGTATGTGACTCTCCTCTCTCTTTTTCTGTATGCGACTTTCACTCTCTCTCCTCTCTCTGTTTCTGTATGTGACTTTCACTCTCTCTCCTCTCTCTGTGTCTATGTGACTTTCACTCTCTCTCTCCTCTCTCTGTTTCTTTATGTGACTCTCTCTCCCCTCTCTGTTGCTGTATGTGACTCTCTCTCTCTCTCCTCTCTCTGTTTCTGTATGTGACTCTCTCTCTCCTCTCTCTCTCATCTCTCTGTTTCTGTATGTGACTTTCACTCTCTCTCTCCTCTCTCTGTTGCTGTATGTGACTCTCCTCTCTCTCCTCTCTGTTTCTGTATGTGACTTTCACTCTCTCTCCTCTCTCTCTGTTTCTGTATGTGACTCTCTCTCTCTCCTCTATCTGTTTCTGTATGTGACTCTCTCTCCCCTATCTCTGTTTCTGTATGTGACTTTCACTCTCTCTCTCTCCTCTCTCTGTTGCTGTATGTGACTCTCTCTCCTCTCTCTGTTTCTGTATATGACTCTCTCTCTCCTCTCTCTCTCCTCTCTCTGTTTCTGTATGTGACTTTCACTCTCTCTCTCCTCTCTCTGTTTCTGTATTTGAAACTCTCTCTCTCCTCTCTCTGTTTCTGTATGTGACTTTCACTCTCTCTCTCCTCTCTCTGTTTCTGTATGTGAAACTCTCTCTCTCTCCTCTCTCTGTTTATGTATGTGACTCTATCTATCCTCTCTGTTTCTGTATGTGACTCTCTCTTTCTCTCCTCTCTCTCTCCTCTATCTCTCTCCTCTCTCTGTTTCTGTATGACTCTCTCTCTCTCTTTCCTCTCTCTGTTTCTGTATGTGACTCTCTCCTCTCTCTCCTCTCTCTGTTTCTGTATGTGACTCTCTCTCTCCTCTCTCTGTTTCTGTATGTGACTCTCTCTCCTCTCTCTGTTTCTGTATGTGACTCTCTCTCTCTCTCTCCTCTCTCTGTTTATGTATGTGACTTTCACTCTCTCTCTCCTCTCTCTGTGTCTATGTGACTTTCACTCTCTCTCTCCTCTCTCTGTTTCTGTATGTGACTCTCTCTCCCCTCTCTGTTGCTGTATGTGACTCTCTCTCTCTCTCCTCTCTCTGTTTCTGTATGTGACTCTCTCTCTCCTCTCTCTCTCATCTCTCTGTTTCTGTATGTGACTTTCACTCTCTCTCTCCTCTCTCTGTTGCTGTATGTGACTCTCCTCTCTCTCCTCTCTGTTTCTGTATGTGACTTTCACTCTCTCTCCTCTCTCTCTGTTTCTGTATGTGACTCTCTCTCTCTCCTCTATCTGTTTCTGTATGTGACTCTCTCTCCCCTATCTCTGTTTCTGTATGTGACTTTCACTCTCTCTCTCTCCTCTCTCTGTTGCTGTATGTGACTCTCTCTCCCCCTCTCTCTCTCTGTTTCTGTATGTGACTCTCTCTCTCTCCTCTCTCTGTTTCTGTATGTGACTTTCACTCTCTCTCTCTCCTCTCTCTGTTGCTGTATGTGACTCTGACTCTCTCTCCTCTCTCTGTTTCTGTATATGACTCTCTCTCTCCTCTCTCTCTCCTCTCTCTGTTTCTGTATGTGACTTTCACTCTCTCTCTCCTCTCTCTGTTTCTGTATTTGAAACTCTCTCTCTCCTCTCTCTGTTTCTGTATGTGACTTTCACTCTCTCTCTCCTCTCTCTGTTTCTGTATGTGAAACTCTCTCTCTCTCCTCTCTCTGTTTATGTATGTGACTCTATCTATCCTCTCTGTTTCTGTATGTGACTCTCTCTTTCTCTCCTCTCTCTCTCCTCTATCTCTCTCCTCTCTCTGTTTCTGTATGACTCTCTCTCTCTCTTTCCTCTCTCTGTTTCTGTATGTGACTCTCTCCTCTCTCTCCTCTCTCTGTTTCTGTATGTGACTCTCTCTCTCCTCTCTCTGTTTCTGTATGTGACTCTCTCTCCTCTCTCTGTTTCTGTATGTGACTCTCTCTCTCTCTCTCCTCTCTCTGTTTATGTATGTGACTTTCACTCTCTCTCTCCTCTCTCTGTGTCTATGTGACTTTCACTCTCTCTCTCCTCTCTCTGTTTCTGTATGTGACTCTCTCTCTCCTCTCTGTTGCTGTATGTGACTCTCTCTCTCTCTCCTCTCTCTGTTTCTGTATGTGACTCTCTCTCCTCTCTCTCTCATCTCTCTGTTTCTGTATGTGACTTTCACTCTCTCTCTCCTCTCTCTGTTGCTGTATGTGACTCTCCTCTCTCTCCTCTCTGTTTCTGTATGTGACTTTCACTCTCTCTCTCCTCTCTCTCTGTTTCTGTATGTGACTATCTCTCTCTCCTCTCTCTGTTTCTGTATGTGACTCTCTCTCTCTCTTTTGTTTCTGTATGTGACTCTCTCTCTCTCCTCTCTCTGTATGTGACTCTCTCTCCTCTGATTCTGTTTGTGACTCTCTCTCTCCTCTCTCTGTTTCTGTATGTGACTCTCTCTCTCTCCTCTATCTGTTTCTGTATGTGACTCTCCCCTATCTCTGTTTCTGTATGTGACTTTCACTCTCTCTCTCTCCTCTCTCTGTTGCTGTATGTGACTCTCTCTCCCCCCTCTCTCTCTCTCTCTCTCTGTTTCTGTATGTGACTCTCTCTCTCTCTCCTCTCTCTGTTTCTGTATGTGACTTTCACTCTCTCTCTCTCCTCTCTCTGTTGCTGTATGTGACTCTCTCTCCTCTCTCTGTTTCTGTATATGACTCTCTCTCTCCTCTCTCTCTCCTCTCTCTATTTCTGTATGTGACTTTCACTCTCTCTCTACTCTCTCTGTTTCTGTATGTGAAACTCTCTCTCTCCTCTCTCTGTTTCTGTATGTGACTTTCACTCTCTCTCTCCTCTCTCTGTTTCTGTATGTGAAACTCTCTCTCTCTCCTCTCTCTGTTTATGTATGTGACTCTATCTATCCTCTCTGTTTCTGTATGTGACTCTCTCTTTCTCTCCTCTCTCTCTCCTCTATCTCTCTCCTCTCTCTGTTTCTGTATGACTCTCTCTCTCTCTTTCCTCTCTCTGTTTCTGTATGTGACTTTCACTCTCTCTCTCCTCTCTCTCTGTTTCTGTATGTGACTATCTCTCTCTCCTCTCTCTGTTTCTGTATGTGACTCTCTCTCTCTCCTTTGTTTCTGTATGTGACTCTCTCTCTCCTCTCTCTATATGTGACTCTCTCTCCTCTGATTCTGTTTGTGACTCTCTCTCTCCTCTCTCTGTTTCTGTATGTGACTCTCTCTCTCTCCTCTATCTGTTTCTGTATGTGACTCTCTCTCCCCTATCTCTGTTTCTGTATGTGACTTTCACTCTCTCTCTCTCCTCTCTCTGTTGCTGTATGTGACTCTCTCTCCCCCCTCTCTCTCTCTCTCTCTGTTTCTGTATGTGACTCTCTCTCTCTCTCCTCTCTCTGTTTCTGTATGTGACTTTCACTCTCTCTCTCTCCTCTCTCTGTTGCTGTATGTGACTCTCTCTCCTCTCTCTGTTTCTGTATATGACTCTCTCTCTCCTCTCTCTCTCCTCTCTCTGTTTCTGTATGTGACTTTCACTCTCTCTCTCCTCTCTCTGTTTCTGTATGTGAAACTCTCTCTCTCCTCTCTCTGTTTCTGTATGTGACTTTCACTCTCTCTCTCCTCTCTCTGTTTCTGTATGTGAAACTCTCTCTCTCTCCTCTCTCTGTTTATGTATGTGACTCTATCTATCCTCTCTGTTTCTGTATGTGACTCTCTCTCTTTCTCTCCTCTCTCTCTCCTCTATCTCTCTCCTCTCTCTGTTTCTGTATGACTCTCTCTCTCTCTTTCCTCTCTCTGTTTCTGTATGTGACTCTCTCCTCTCTCTCTCCTCTCTCTGTTTCTGTATGACTCTCTCTCTCTCTTTCCTCTCTCTGTTTCTGTATGTGACTCTCTCCTCTCTCTCTCCTCTCTCTGTTTCTGTATGTGACTCTCTCTCTCCTCTCTCTGTTTCTGTATGTGACTCTCTCTCCTCTCTCTGTTTCTGTATGTGACTCTCTCTCTCTCTCCTCTCTCTGTTTATGTATGTGACTTTCACTCTCTCTCTCCTCTCTCTGTTGCTGTATGTGACTCTCCTCTCTCTTTTTCTGTATGTGACTTTCACTCTCTCTCCTCTCTCTGTTTCTGTATATGACTTTCACTCTCTCTCCTCTCTCTGTGTCTATGTGACTTTCACTCTCTCTCTCCTCTCTCTGTTTCTGTATGTGACTCTCTCTCCCCTCTATGTTGCTGTATGTGACTCTCTCTCTCTCTCCTCTCTCTGTTTCTGTATGTGACTCTCTCTCTCCTCTCTCTCTCATCTCTCTGTTTCTGTATGTGACTTTCACTCTCTCTCTCCTCTCTCTGTTGCTGTATGTGACTCTCCTCTCTCTCCTCTCTGTTTCTGTATGTGACTTTCACTCTCTCTCCTCTCTCTCTGTTTCTGTATGTGACTCTCTCTCTCTCCTCTATCTGTTTCTGTATGTGACTCTCTCTCCCCTATCTCTGTTTCTGTATGTGACTTTCACTCTCTCTCTCTCCTCTCTCTGTTGCTGTATGTGACTCTCTCTCCCCCCTTTCTCTCTCTCTGTTTCTGTATGTGACTCTCTCTCTCTCTCCTCTCTCTGTTTCTGTATGTGACTTTCACTCTCTCTCTCTCCTCTCTCTGTTGCTGTATGTGACTCTCTCTCCTCTCTCTGTTTCTGTATATGACTCTCTCTCTCCTCTCTCTCTCCTCTCTCTGTTTCTGTATGTGACTTTCACTCTCTCTCTCCTCTCTCTGTTTCTGTATGTGAAACTCTCTCTCTCCTCTCTCTGTTTCTGTATGTGACTTTCTCTCTCTCTCTCCTCTCTCTGTTTATGTATGTGACTCTATCTATCCTCTCTGTTTCTGTATGTGACTCTCTCTTTCTCTCCTCTCTCTCTCCTCTATCTCTCTCCTCTCTCTGTTTCTGTATGACTCTCTCTCTCTCTTTCCTCTCTCTGTTTCTGTATGTGACTCTCTCCTCTCTCTCTCCTCTCTCTGTTTCTGTATGACTCTCTCTCTCTCTTTCCTCTCTCTGTTTCTGTATGTGACTCTCTCCTCTCTCTCTCCTCTCTCTGTTTCTGTATGTGACTCTCTCTCTCCTCTCTCTGTTTCTGTATGTGACTCTCTCTCCTCTCTCTGTTTCTGTATGTGACTCTCTCTCTCTCTCCTCTCTCTGTTTATGTATGTGACTTTCACTCTCTCTCTCCTCTCTCTGTTGCTGTATGTGACTCTCCTCTCTCTTTTTCTGTATGTGACTTTCACTCTCTCTCCTCTCTCTGTTTCTGTATGTGACTTTCACTCTCTCTCCTCTCTCTGTGTCTATGTGACTTTCACTCTCTCTCTCCTCTCTCTGTTTCTGTATGTGACTCTCTCTCCCCTCTCTGTTTCTGTATGTGACTTTCACTCTCTCTCCTCTCTCTGTGTCTATGTGACTTTCACTCTCTCTCTCCTCTCTCTGTTTCTGTATGTGACTCTCTCTCCCCCTTTCTCTCTCTCTGTTTCTGTATGTGACTCTCTCTCTCTCTCCTCTCTCTGTTTCTGTATGTGACTTTCACTCTCTCTCTCTCCTCTCTCTGTTGCTGTATGTGACTCTCTCTCCTCTCTCTGTTTCTGTATATGACTCTCTCTCTCCTCTCTCTCTCCCCTCTCTGTTTCTGTATGTGACTTTCACTCTCTCTCCTCTCTCTCTGTTTCTGTATGTGACTCTCTCTCTCTCCTCTATCTGTTTCTGTATGTGACTCTCTCTCCCCTATCTCTGTTTCTGTATGTGACTTTCACTCTCTCTCTCTCCTCTCTCTGTTGCTGTATGTGACTCTCTCTCCCCCTTTCTCTCTCTCTGTTTCTGTATGTGACTCTCTCTCTCTCTCCTCTCTCTGTTTCTGTATGTGACTTTCACTCTCTCTCTCTCCTCTCTCTGTTGCTGTATGTGACTCTCTCTCCTCTCTCTGTTTCTGTATGACTCTCTCTCTCTCTTTCCTCTCTCTGTTTCTGTATGTGACTCTCTCCTCTCTCTCTCCTCTCTCTGTTTCTGTATGTGACTCTCTCTCTCCTCTCTCTGTTTCTGTATGTGACTTTCACTCTCTCTCTCCTCTCTCTGTTGCTGTATGTGACTCTCCTCTCTCTCCTCTCTGTTTCTGTATGTGACTTTCACTCTCTCTCCTCTCTCTCTGTTTCTGTATGTGACTCTCTCTCTCTCCTCTATCTGTTTCTGTATGTGACTCTCTCTCCCCTATCTCTGTTTCTGTATGTGACTTTCACTCTCTCTCTCTCCTCTCTCTGTTGCTGTATGTGACTCTCTCTCCCCCCTTTCTCTCTCTCTGTTTCTGTATGTGACTCTCTCTCTCTCTCCTCTCTCTGTTTCTGTATGTGACTTTCACTCTCTCTCTCTCCTCTCTCTGTTGCTGTATGTGACTCTCTCTCCTCTCTCTGTTTCTGTATATGACTCTCTCTCTCCTCTCTCTGTTTCTGTATGTGACTTTCACTCTCTCTCTCCTCTCTCTGTTTCTGTATGTGAAACTCTCTCTCTCCTCTCTCTGTTTCTGTATGTGACTTTCTCTCTCTCTCTCCTCTCTCTGTTTATGTATGTGACTCTATCTATCCTCTCTGTTTCTGTATGTGACTCTCTCTTTCTCTCCTCTCTCTCTCCTCTATCTCTCTCCTCTCTCTGTTTCTGTATGACTCTCTCTCTCTCTTTCCTCTCTCTGTTTCTGTATGTGACTCTCTCCTCTCTCTCTCCTCTCTCTGTTTCTGTATGACTCTCTCTCTCTCTTTCCTCTCTCTGTTTCTGTATGTGACTCTCTCCTCTCTCTCTCCTCTCTCTGTTTCTGTATGTGACTCTCTCTCTCCTCTCTCTGTTTCTGTATGTGACTCTCTCTCCTCTCTCTGTTTCTGTATGTGACTCTCTCTCTCTCTCTCCTCTCTCTGTTTATGTATGTGACTTTCACTCTCTCTCTCCTCTCTCTGTTGCTGTATGTGACTCTCCTCTCTCTTTTTCTGTATGTGACTTTCACTCTCTCTCCTCTCTCTGTTTCTGTATGTGACTTTCACTCTCTCTCCTCTCTCTGTGTCTATGTGACTTTCACTCTCTCTCTCCTCTCTCTGTTTCTGTATGTGACTCTCTCTCCCCTCTCTGTTGCTGTATGTGACTCTCTCTCTCTCTCCTCTCTCTGTTTCTGTATGTGACTCTCTCTCTCCTCTCTCTCTCATCTCTCTGTTTCTGTATGTGACTTTCACTCTCTCTCTCCTCTCTCTGTTGCTGTATGTGACTCTCCTCTCTCTCCTCTCTGTTTCTGTATGTGACTTTCACTCTCTCTCCTCTCTCTCTGTTTCTGTATGTGACTCTCTCTCTCCTTTCTGTTTCTGTATGTGACACTCTCCTCTCTGTTTCTGTATGTGACTCTCTCTCTCCTCTCTCTGTTTCTGTATGTGACTTTCACTCTCTCTCTCCTCTCTCTCTGTTTCTGTATATGACTATCTCTCTCTCCTCTCTCTGTTTCTGTATGTGACTCTCTCTCTCTCTCCTTTGTTTCTGTATGTGACTCTCTCTCTCTCCTCTCTCTGTATGTGACTATCTCTCCTCTGATTCTGTTTGTGACTCTCTCTCTCCTCTCTCTGTTTCTGTATGTGACTCTCTCTCTCCTCTATCTGTTTCTGTATGTGACTCTCTCTCTCTCTCCTTTGTTTCTGTATGTGACTCTCTCTCTCTCCTCTCTCTGTATGTGACTATCTCTCCTCTGATTCTGTTTGTGACTCTCTCTCTCCTCTCTCTGTTTCTGTATGTGACTCTCTCTCTCCTCTATCTGTTTCTGTATGTGACTCTCTCTCCCCTCTCTCTGTTTCTGTATGTGACTTTCACTCTCTCTCTCTCCTCTCTCTGTTGCTGTATGTGACTCTCTCTACTCTCTCTCTCTCAAATTTCAAATTCAAATTCAAATTCAAGCTGCTTTATTGGCATGAAAAACATTGTGTCAATATTGCCAAAGAACCAATGTATACAATATACATTGTAACAAAATTATAAATGATAGCAAATAATAATATAAAATGGTAGTAAATAATAATACAAAATTAAATACAAAAATAATAACAATAAAATGGTAACAGTCTACAGTAAACATTAATAATTATAGTAATAACAATAATAGTAATAATAAGTTAGTTACTGTTTACTATGCAGATGTTATTATTCAGTGTCCCTCAGGCTATGGCAGGAAAATACATATTTGGCTGCAAGAGGAGCCATTGCTCCTTCGCCCATGAGTATTCTTAGTTTTTCCTCTGGGTTCAATTTGTAAAAATTTGGAATATATGTAGTCATTTCTGTGAATAATGAATCTCTTTGTGAGGAATATTTATCACGGTAAAGGAGAAAGTGCATCTCTGTCTCTACCTCCCCTGTCATGCATCTCTCTCTCTCTCTCTGTTTCTGTATGTGACTCTCTCTCTCTCTCCTCTCTCTGTTTCTGTATGTGACTTTCACTCTCTCTCTCTCCTCTCTCTGTTGCTGTATGTGACTCTCTCTCCTCTCTCTGTTTCTGTATGTGACTCTCTCTCTCCTCTCTCTCTCCTCTCTCTGTTTCTGTATGTGACTTTCAGTCTCTCTCTCCTCTCTCTGTTTCTGTATGTGAAACTCTCTCTCTCCTCTCTCTGTTTCTGTATGTGACTTTCACTCTCTCTCTCCTCTCTCGGTTTCTGTATGTGAAACTCTCTCTCTCTCCTCTCTCTGTTTATGTATGTGACTCTATCTATCCTCTCTGTTTCTGTATGTGACTCTCTCTTTCTCTCCTCTCTCTCTCCTCTATCTCTCTCCTCTCTCTGTTTCTGTATGACTCTCTCTCTCTCTTTCCTCTCTCTGTTTCTGTATGTGACTCTCTCCTCTCTCTCTCCTCTCTCTGTTTCTGTATGTGACTCTCTCTCTCCTCTCTCTGTTTCTGTATGTGACTCTCTCTCTCTCTCTCCTCTCTCTGTTTATGAATGTGACTTTCACTCTCTCTCTCCTCTCTCTGTTGCTGTATGTGACTCTCCTCTCTCTTTTTCTGTATGTGACTTTCACTCTCTCTCCTCTCTCTGTTTCTGTATGTGACTCTCTCTCTCTCCTCTCTGTTTCTGTATGTGACTTTCACTCTCTCTCTCCTCTCTCTGTTTCTGTATGTGACTTTCACTCTCTCTCTCCTCTCTCTGTTTCTGTATGTGACTCTCTCTCCTCTCTCTCTGTTTCTGTATGTGACTCTCGCTCTCCTCTCTCTGTTTCTCTATGTGACTCTCTCTCTCTCCTCTCTCTCTTTCTGTATGTGACGTTGACTCTCTTTCTCTTCTCTGTTTCTGTATGTGACTCTCTCTCTCCTCTCTCTCTCTCTCCTCTCTCATTATGTGACTCTCTCTCTCCTCTGTTTCTGTTTGTGACTCTCTTTCTCCTCTCTCTGTTTCTGTATGTGACTCTCTCTCTCTCTGTTTCTCTATGACTTTCACTCTCTCTCTCCTCTCTCTGTTTCTGTATGTGACTCTCTCTCTCCTCTCTCTCTCCTCTCTCTGTTTCTGTATGTGACTTTCACTCTCTCTCTCCTCTCTCTGTGTCTATGTGACTTGTACTCTCTCTCCTCTCTCTGTTTCTGTATGTGACTCTCTCTCTCCTCTCTCTCTCCTCTCTCTGTTTCTGAATGTGACTTTCACTCTCTCTCTCCTCTCTCTGTGTCTATGTGACTTGTACTCTCTCTCCTCTCTCTGTTTCTGTATGTGACTCTCTCTCCTCTCTCTCTCCTCTCTTTGTTTCTGTATGTGACTCTCTCTCTCCTCTTTCTGTTTCTGTATGTGACTCTCTCTCTCCTCTGTTTCTGTATGTGACTCTCTCTCTCTCCTCTGTTTCTGTATGTGACTTTCACTCTCTCTCTCCTCTCTGTTTCTGTATGTGACTCTCTCTCTCCTCTCTTTCTCCTCTCTGTTTCTGTATGTGACTTTCACTCTCTCTATCCTCTGTTTCTGTATGTGACTCTCTCTCTCCTCTCTCTGTTTCTGTATGTGACTCTCTCTCTGTTTCTGTATGTGACTCTCTCTCTCCTCTCTGTTTCTGTATGTGACTCTCTCCTCCTCTCAGTTTCTGTATGTGACTCTCTCTCTCCTCTCTCTATCCTCTCTGTTTCTGTATGTGACTCTCTCTCCCCTCTCTGTTTCTGTATGTGACTCTCTCTCCCCTCTCTGTTTCTGTATGTGACTCCTCTCTCTCTGTTTCTGTATGTGACTCTCTCTATCCTCTCCCTCTGTTTCTGTATGTGACTCTCTCTCTCCTCTCTGTTTCTGTATGTGACTTTCTCTCCTCTCTGTTTCTGTTTGTGACTCTCTCTCTGTTTCTCTGTGACTTTCACTCTCTCTCTCCTCTCTCTCTGTTTCTGTATGTGACTCTCTCTCTCCTCTCTCTATCCTCTCTGTTTCTGTATGTGACTCTCTCTCTCCTCTCTCTATCCTCTCTGTTTCTGTATGTGACTCTCTCTCCTCTCTCTCTATCCTCTCTGTTTCTGTATGTGACTCTCTCTCTCCTCTCTCTCTCTCTCCTCTCTGTTTCTGTATGTGACTCTCTCTCTCCTCTCTGTTTCTGTATGTGACTCTCTCTCTCTCCTCTGTTTCTGTATGTGATTCTCTCTTTCCTCTCTGTTTCTGTATGTGATTATCTCTCTTCTCTCTGTTTCTGTATGTGACTCTCTCTCCTCTCTCTCTCCTTATCCTCTCTGTTTCTGTCGGACTTTCACTCTCTCTCTCCTCTCGCTCTGTTTCTATATGTGACTTTCACTCTCTCTCCTCTCTCTCTGTTTCTGTATGTGACTCTCTCCCCTCTCTCTCTGTTTCTGTATGTGACTCTCTCTCTCCTCTCTCTCTGTTTCTGTATATGACTCTCTCTCTCCTCTCTCTCTGTTTCTATATGTGTTTTTATCTCTCTCCTCTCTCTCTGTTTCTGTATGTTACTCTCTCTCTCTCCTCTCTCTCTCTTCTCTGTTTCTGTATGTGACTCTCTTTCCTCCTCTCTGTTTCTGTATGTGACTCTCTCTCCTCTCTGTTTCTGTATGTGACTCTCTGTCCTCTCTCTCTGTTTCTGTATGTGACTCTCTCTCCTCTCTCTCTCTTCTCTGTTTCTGTATGTGACTCTCTCTCCTCTCTCGCTTCTCTGTTTCTGTATGTGACTCTCTCTCCTCTCTCTGTGTTTCTGTATGTGACTCTCTCTCGCTCTCTGTGTCTATGTGACTTTCACTCTCTCTCTCCTCTCTCTGTTTCTGTATGTGACTCTCTCTCTCCTCTCACTCTGTTTCTGTATGTGACTCTCTCTCCTCTCTCTCCTCCTCTCTGTTTCTGTATGTGACTCTCTCTCTCCTCTCTCTCCGTTTCTGTATGTGACTCTCTCTCCCCTCTCTTTTTCTGTATGTGACTCTCTCTCCTCTCTCTGTTTCTGTATGTGACTCCTCTCTCTCTGTTTCTGTATGTGACTCTCTCTATCCTCTCCCTCTGTTTCTGTATGTGACTCTCTCTCCTCTCTGTTTGTGTATGTGACTCTCTCTCCTCTCTCTGTTTCTGTTTGTGACTCTCTCTCTGTTTCTCTATGTGACTTTCACTCTCTCTCTCCTCTCTCTCTGTTTCTGTATGTGACTCTCTCTCTCCTCTCTCTATCCTCTCTGTTTCTGTTTGTGACTCTCTCTCCTCTCTCTCTCCTCTCTCTCTGTTTCTGTATGTGACTTTCACTCTCTCTCTCCTCTCTCTGTTTCTGTATGTGACTCTCTCTCCTCTCTCTCTGTTTCTGTATGTGACTCTCTCTCCTCTCTCTCCTCCTCTCTGTTTCTGTATGTGACTCTCTCCTCTCTCTCTGTTTCTGTATGTGACTCTCTCTCTCATCTCTCTATCCTCTCTGTTTCTGTATGTGACTCTCTCTCCCCTCTCTGTTTCTGTATGTGACTCTCTCTCCCCTCTCTGTTTCTGTATGTGACTCTCTCTCCTCTCTCTGTTTCTGTATGTGACTCCTCTCTCTCTGTTTCTGTATGTGACTCTCTCTATCATCTCCCTCTGTTTCTGTATGTGACTCTCTCTCCTCTCTCTGTTTCTGTTTGTGACTCTCTCTCTGTTTCTCTATGTGACTTTCACTCTCTCTCTCCTCTCTCTCTGTTTCTGTATGTGACTCTCTCTCTCCTCTCTCTCTCCTCTCTGTTTCTGTATGTGACTCTCTCTCTCCTCTCTCTATCCTCTCTGTTTCTGTATGTGACTCTCTCTCTCCTCTCTCTCTCTCCTCTCCTCTCTGTTTATGTATGTGACTCTCTCTCTCTCCTCTCTGTTTCTGTATGTGACTTTCACTTTCTCTCTCCTCTCTCTCTGTTTCTGTATGTGACTTTCACTCTATCCTCTCTGTTTCTGTATGTGACTCTCTCCTTTCGCTCCTCTCTCTCTGTTTCTGTATGTGACTCTCTCTCTCCTCTCTCTCCTCTCTCTCTGTTTCTGTATGTGACTCTCTCTCTCCTCTCTGTTTCTGTATGTGACTTTCACTCTCTCTCTCCTCTCTCTGTTTCTGTATGTGACTTTCACTCTCTCTCCTCTCTCTGTTTCTGTATGTGACTCTCTCTCCTCTCTCTGTTTCTGTTTGTGACTCTCTCTCTCTTCTCTCTGTTTCTGTATATGACTCTCTCTCTCTCCTCTCTCTGTTTCTGTATGTGACTCTCTCTCTCCTCTCTGTTTCTGTATGTGACTTTCACTTTCTCTCTCCTCTCTGTTTCTGTATGCGACTCTCTCTGTTTCTGTATGTGACTCTCTCTCTCCTCTCTGTTTCTGTATGTGACTCTCTCCTCCTCTGTTTCTGTATGTGACTCTCTGTTTCTGTATGTGACTCTCTCCTCCTCTCTGTTTCTGTTTCTGTTTGTGACTCTCTCTCCTCTCTCTGTTTCTGTATGTGACTCTCTCTCTCCTCTCTCTCTGTTTCTGTATGTGACTCTCTCTCTCCTCTCTCTCTGTTTTTGTATGTGACTCTCTCTCTCCTCTCTCTCTGTTTCTGTATGTGATTCTCTCTCTCCTCTCTGTTTCTGTATGTGATTCTCTCTCTCCTCTCTGTTTTTGTATGTGATTCTCTCTCTCCTCTCTGTTTTTGTATGTGACTCTCTCTCCTCTCTCTATGTTTCTGTATATGACTCTCTCTCTCTCTTGTGGTTGACTAGAAGGCAGAAACAGGGCACTCTTTCTCACATTGCTCATGTTTCTATTTTCTCTCTACCTGACTGTCATTTCCTTTGTCTGTCTTGAACTTCCTGCCCTGGGCTTTTTGTGCTCAATCTTCTAGACACCTTTGCAGCTGACCCGGCCCAAGGCACTGCATGCCAGGGATGATGGGAAGGCCTAGCCAAGATAGGGAGAAACCATGCATGCGTCTTACTGTCCTCTCCATTGATTGGTTTGTTTATGCCTCACTCCAACCCCTGATAGGCCCACTCAATCAAGACTAAAACCTTGATGCCTTGTCAGAACAGTTTCTAAACTGTAGTTTGTTCCAGTCCAGTTTCCACGCTTTCATGCTTCAATGACTCAGAGACTACAGTGACCTTCGATACAAATTGAATCTTCTTCTCCCCATGTAAGGACCCTCGGATATGGTTGTAGCATCTGTTACAAGCAGCTTTATTGGGTTATAGGGGACTGTTTAAAGTGATTGTGATGAATGAATCAGGTCCCTCAGTATAGGTGGCGGTGGCCAAGCCAAAGTCTCCACTACACAGCCCCAGCAGCTGTTAGATGTCACTATGGCTCAGGGCTTTAATTTATTGGCTGGAGTCATGATTCTGAACACCAGTCACAAAATGGCCGCCATCGGTCAGTTTAGGATAGGTGTGCATTAGTTGCTCTAGTGCAGTTGCAGCCTTTTGTGCTTCCTGAATGGGTCATGAGAGTTTTAGGAAGTGAAATGGGTTTGAGTAGAAAAGAAAATGGTTTCTCTGAGGAGAAAAAATAAGAAATTATTTTCAACTTGATATTTCACAGAACAAATAGTTGTTACGTTTTACACTCTCCCTGGGCAAATCATCTCATTTATGGAGCCATTCTTTATTGACTCCAGTTTGGTTGTAATATTCATGGCTCGTATACGTGTCAAAAACCAAGGTTCTTTCAATCCCAATACCACAGACACAGGCAGACAATATATTTATTTTTTCTTAGTATCAAAAGGGATAAAGGATAAAGCAACACAGAACAAAACACAAGGACATGCCTGGGCACGCTCACACCACATGCACGCGAGAGTCCACAGTTGTTTAGCTTGGAGCATTCGTCGCTTCGCCGTTGGCATCACAGGGTTCCGATGCGGTAGTCATTGCCTTGGCAGTCTCGTCGTAGCAGGCCCTCGTCTGGAGACGGTGGAGAAAGCTTCATCAGTAACGTCATCAAATTGCAGGTCTGTTGTGCGCAAACTTGACCATTGTGGAAATTCTGTGCAACTTCCAGTGCGCATTTACTGTGAGCACTGAGGCTGTACCCACTTTAAGGTACAGTTTTAAGTGTCCATGTACCAAAGTGGCCTACCATCAATGGATAAAATGCATCCCATAACATTTTAACATGGAAATAGCTCTTCTATCATGCAGCCTACAGTAGCAGGCAAAGTGTGGTGTTCAATGTAGGCCTACATTCCATGAGACTTTTGAAAAAAAACATTAACCTGTTTAGCCACTTGTTCTTCAGACAAGGAGGTGACTGAAAATGTTGTTGTTTGATGCAACAACAAAAAAACACTTTACAAAATAAAAATGCATTATTATTCCCATACCATTATTCCAGAGAATCAAACAAATGTATGCTACCCTCTGCCTATGGCTTGAATATGCTAAGTAGCCAAGTCTTAAAATACAACACTTTAAGACAACAGAAAAGCTCTTTACTACTCGTTTTTCAAATATGTCTAGAAATCTGCACGTTTGGTGCTCTTGTAGGAAGCAATCAGTCCCTTATTGCTGACTCCCTGGGCTAATAACTCACTAACTAGCAAAGGAAATTAACAAAATGTGCACATGTGGCTACATGCAGCTTTTGTTTGGATCTCAAAACAAGCGCTTCTACTACGGGCTACTCATGCTGAAAACACAGTCCAGTTCAAAGTAAATGACAGCTCCGATTTTTTTTTTTATGTCGCACAGTTCTGTGTAGAGTACGGGCTGAGTAGTGTGTGACAATGCAATAGAATCCTCCTAGAATCCTATGTGTTCTGTTTTGGTATGTTGCAACTCTAGATCAGTGCTCACCAACCTTTTCTGAGTCAAGATCACTTTGAGTCAAAATGCACGCCGAGATCTACCGCTCCAAGTTTCTTTTTACATGACTTAAAAACTTGTAAGCCTATGCAACATTAACCAATTAAAAACAGTACTGTAGCAATGACTTTTGTGCAGTAAGTTATAGACCCAATACATAATAACTGCATATTGGCTTTGCTTGAATTGCACTTCCAATGCATTGTTTTTCGGGCCATTTTTTTTACAATTGTATTTCAACATTTGAGGTAGGCTATGTAATCACACAGGTAATAGATCCGTGGTTGTATTACTTGTGAAGCACAGCAGAGTGAGCATACATTAAAATCATGAGCTTTTTATTTTATTGGGCTGATGGTGCCTGCGTCTGATGCTTAGTCTCGGCGGAGGGAGAGAGCCACAGACTGAGGGTCTGCCTCTCAACACCCCACCGCTCTTCCTTTCCTCCACTGACCAAAAAGGGAGACCGTCTTCCAGCTGATGGTGTCTCACGGCATTATTTCTGCCTAATGCACAAATTCATGCTGCTACTCCTCGAGTATGAACAGAGAAATTGAAAAAGTCCTCTATTAAAAAGGACTCAATCTGCTAATAATAACAAGAACGCAAGCCTGTAGATACACTTTCCTACTCATTCATTACTGCTGCAGTGCTTGTTTTAGCGCTGAGTGGAAATGGGAAGAATGTGCATTTTAAAAGTGTTGAATACAAAGTCTTGACAATGCTGCGTAAGAACGTAGACATGAACATATAAACAGCAGCTCTTTGCTGTATGCGTTGACAGTCTCTCTCTAGTCATGGTTTTAAACGTTTTGAAATCTCACAGTATCAATTTTGCTGTAGCTTTCTTTTATGCCTGCTAAGTTACTGCAGACATGGTCATCTGAGCCATCCGATTGGCCAGCGGTAGGCCAACAGTGCACTTGATTTGCTATCTGGGCCCGCCAGGAAGGAAGAGTTTGCACCTTCAGACACCTGAAATGGTTCAAAATGGCAACATTTAATCCACCCGGCGCACAGGGCAGCTGAATCAGGTGCACCTTCCTCCAACAACCCAAGGCTTTATCATTGGGTTTTTTACAGAAATGTTTGGTGATCGACTAGGAATGTCTTGAAGATCGACCAGTTGATAGCGATCGACCGGTTGGTGACCACAGCTCTAGAAAATTGAGTGAAGTTCAATCTTATGTTTCTCTCTGTGGGCTGATGTTTCTGTGCACACAGCTTGGTCACACTCATCCGGTCCACTCTCCCCAGACACTGTGGCTGAGCACGGCCTGTGTCACCTGTCCTCTTCCATTGCTAGCTTGAATCTGCTGAACAATGCTCCTCTCCTCTGGTGTGGGGGTTACGACTCAGGTCGCTGACTAACACTCCTTATCACAGCTAGACAAACACTGAAAAGGAGGTAAACCAATTCAAAGTAAAGGAAGTCATAATAAGTAAGGAAATAAGAAATAAACCGAAACACCACACGATAGGATACATATTTAAAGCACTTCTAGGTTAATACATTCAAAATAAAGCACACATTGATGGAATAAAGTTGAAGGACTAAATTGAGTGACTTGCATTTCATCACCCAGACTAGTATGAGTAATTAGTACAGATTTGTGTCACTTTGAGACATGTTTGGAAACTGAAGAAGGGTTACAAAATAAATCAACCTTAAATGCCATAAACCGCTTCCTTAATAACTAATTGTTTTGTGAACGATTCCAAATACGCGACAGGCACTTGAAAGACATACCTCACTGATTTTTTTCCCCTCATGTTCATCAACTCCAGAACCAATGCACGTTCATACCAGTGTTTACTTTACAAACGGCATCCAAGTGTCCCTTTAAGCACATCATTTTTTTGTCTCTTTAACGAAGCTGCTCTGATTTAAGCACTGTCACAAAAAGTGAACTCTGGGCCAATTAGTAGATGAGGACAGTTGAGCGGGGAGATCGCAGGCGGGCAGAGCAATCTGTAGATGCTGTTCAACACCAACTCCAGAACCGAGGAGGTGGAGAAATCGTGGGAGGATGGAGGAGAGGAGCTTATTTACTGTCCATCTTCTTTTTCTGGCAGCGCTCCGCAGCAGGCAGCTACAAAGGTCATTCGAGGTCAATCACAGTTCTAACAGATAGATTGTAGCTGCGCTGCTCGGTACAACCATCTTGTCAGGAAGGCAACTTCTGTTCGCGCGCCCGCTTGATTTGAACCAAGTTCTCCTTAACCTGCCTTTAAGCTATAATGTTAATTATCACTCACTCACTCACTCACTCACTCACTCACTCACTCACTCACACACACACACACACACACACACACTGATGTCAGAAAACTGTGAAAGCGTGGTATTTTAAAGATGCCAAGTATATGACATATCACCCCCCATCTGTGTGCAAGCTACAGTCTGTACAACTATGACATCATCTCCCATCGCTCCCACACATAAATCAATTACCTTAAAGACATTCTCCAGCTATTTGTTTTACTTTTACTGTTGGAAAGCGATATCCCAAATATACAGTGTGGAGAACAAATTAATGCAAATTAATTACTTAAAAATCATACAATGTGATTTTCTGGATTTTTGTTTTAGATTCAGTCTCTCACAGTTGAAGTGTACCTATGATAAAAAATTACAGACCTCTACATGCTTTGTAAGTGGGAAAACCTGCAAATACGTGTTCTCCCCACTGTACATACAGTGAAGTACACACACTAAAAGGCAAAAAAAATGTTTGAGCCAAATAGTGTTGTTTTTAGCCACAGCTGCAAACTCCAAGGAGCTGGTCTGATGGGGAGATGTGATGTCATCAGCCTCTCTCCTTTCTTGAGGAGCCATAGAGAACAAAAGAGGATACCTGGACCACCTATTGAGATGTGCCTTTTGTGAAGTCTATCACATGATAAATGATCTGCAAATGAGACTGGAGCAGGAGTTTACAGCCTTGCATGGAGTATTAGGAGTAGGACTTTAAAGCCTACACTGTTTAAGTGCAATGTTTCATTATGGTAAGGGGCTCAAGCAATCTGGAAAGTGTACCTAGGTGGGCCACTGTAGCCCCGTTGCAGGTGGTGGTCTGCTAGCTGTGCAACAGGTGTTAAAAACAACGACATGCTCATCTCATTTTCTCCATTATAAAGCCGAGGGAACGAGCGGCTCGATCTGGGCTGACCATGTTTACTCAAAGTTAGGGTGACTTTCCAGAATGTTCTCTGTGTGGTGGAGAGGGGGATGAGGGATGAGTGTAAAAGGAGGGAGAGGAGGTGGGTTGGGGTGGGGGGGGTACCAAGAAAGATAAACACTGAAGCAGATGTCTGGCATGGGTCCTGGGATCCATCAACAGACTTATATCCTCTCTGTGTAGCAAGGGACCGCCGTGTGTAAATGAGTCTCTGAGCGAGAACGCCACTGCTGCAGTTCCCCGAGTCCCTCTTCAGATCAGTCTCTTCTCCCTCTCCGTCCTTCAACTCACTATCCCTCCCTTCCTCTCCACGGGGTAGCATCCCCTTCTTTCTCTCTCCAGGCCCAGAGTACCTCTCGAGATCCCTCTCTTCTCCCTCTCCATCCCTCACCATCCCTCTCCTCTCCTTCTCTCCCCGGGGTGCCGTCCCCCTCTCCTCCCCCCTCGCTCTCTCTCTCCCTCTCGCACCCCAGGCTTTGGCTGTGATTATGATAGCCCTTAATTGTCCACTGGGAGTGGGACCAGGCCCAATAGCGCTAGATCTTAATACCCAGGGAGAATTGTTTGTGTGTGTGTGTGTGTGTGTGTGTGGTGTGTGTGTGTGTGTGTGTGTGTGTGTGTGTGTGTGTGTGTGTGTGTGTGCGCGACTGCCTGTGTGTGTGTGTGCGCGACTGCCTGTGTGTGTGTGTGCGCGACTGCCTGTGTGTGTGTGTGCGCGTGTGCGAGTGCCTGTGTGTGTGTGACGAACTACTGCTGGCAATGGATTTCCCATCAGATCATGGTTAGAAAAGTAATTGGGGCTCCCTAATATGAGAACGGTGGTATCTGTTCTGTATCTGTCACTGAAGGAGGGAGAACAATGACTTGACCACAATGTGCTGGGGTTACACGAAGCTTCATGCAACACCCCCAGCAACTGATAAGCAATTCATCTGCAACTTGGTGGCATCCAGATCAGTGGCAAACGTTTCAACTTTTGTGAAACTCGTTGCAAGCAACTCAATCAAAACGAATGCTTTTGTCGCGTGATCCATTCGACAGTACAGAACTCCGACCCAGTTGTCATGTCAACACAGCTGTCGCTTGATAGAAGCGACATAATTAGTTACGGGAGCTGTATAAATAGATATTGGCATCATGGCTAGTAAAGGTTTATGTATGTGGTTTGGCTGTCAATACATTTAATTTTTAAAGTAAACCCAGACCAGTTTCAACTAGCTAGCCTAAGCTTAGTTAGTTGCTAGCCTAAGCTTAGTTAGTTGCTAGCCTAAGCTTAGTTAGTTGCTAGCCTAAGCTTAGTTAGTTGCTAACTTGGTTAGTTAGTCGATAGCTAGCTAGCCAGCTAGAACAGTGCTGGCAGTTTCAATTTGGCTAGATACATTGTACAGACAGCATTTTTTTCTAAATCATTAACGAAAAGGTTCGATTAACAAATTATTTGTGAAAATCACAATGAGGTGAGTCACCCAATAAATGACTGGGAGTTTACATATGGAGTGTGCAACTCTTTTTTATTTGTATAGCTTATTGAATCACAATGTAATGCAACAGATGCCATTTGTTTAGAATTTTTAAACCACATTGTTGCATGCCATTTCAATGGTGTTTCAGTTGCTTCGTGTATCAGCAAAGTTGATTCAGATGATGTCTCTTGCAACTGCAACAAACATTTATTGAGAAACTCCAGCCTACAGTCTCTCTTGACCTCTCAGTCTCTGTTCCTCACCACCTCTTATTTACTCCATCTACACCTCTCTTCTCTGTCCCATTGGCTGCTCCATCTACACCTCTCTTCTCTGTCCCATTGGCTGCTCCATCTACACCTCTATTCTCTGTCCCATTGGCTGCTCCATCTACACCTCTATTCTCTGTCCCATTGGCTGCTCCATCTACACCTCTCTTCTCTGTCCCATTGGCTGCTCCATCTACACCTCTATTCTCTGTCCCATTGGCTGCTCCATCTACACCTCTATTCTCTGTCCCATTGGCTGCTCCATCTACACCTCTCTTCTCTGTCCCATTGGCTGCTCCATCTACACCTCTCTTCTCTGTCCCATTGGCTGCTCCATCTACACCTCTATTCTCTGTCCCATTGGCTGCTCCATCTACACCTCTATTCTCTGTCCCATTGGCTGCTCCATCTACACCTCTATTCTCTGTCCCATTGGCTGCTCCATCTACACCTCTATTCTCTGTCCCATTGGCTGCTCCATCTACACCTCTATTCTCTGTCCCATTGGCTGCTCCATCTACACCTCTATTCTCTGTCCCATTGGCTGCTCCATCTACACCTCTATTCTCTGTCCCATTGGCTGCTCCATCTACACCTCTATTCTCTGTCCCATTGGCTGCTCCATCTACACCTCTATTCTCTGTCCCATTGGCTGCTCCATCTACACCTCTATTCTCTGTCCCATTGGCTGCTCCATCTACACCTCTATTCTCTGTCCCATTGGCTGCTCCATCTACACCTCTATTCTCTGTCCCATTGGCTGCTCCATCTACACCTCTATTCTCTGTCCCATTGGCTGCTCCATCTACACCTCTATTCTCTGTCCCATTGGCTGCTCCATCTACACCTCTATTCTCTGTCCTATTGGCTGCTCCATCTACACCTCTATTCTCTGTCCCATTGGCTGCTCCATCTACACCTCTATTCTCTGTCCCATTGGCTGCTCCATCTACACCTCTATTCTCTGTCTCATTGGCTGCTCCATCTACACCTCTATTCTCTGTCCCATTGGCTGCTCCATCTACACCTCTATTCTCTGTCCCATTGGCTGCTCCATCTACACCTCTATTCTCTGTCCCATTGGCTGCTCCATCTACACCTCTATTCTCTGTCCCATTGGCTGCTCCATCTACACCTCTCTTCTCTGTCCCATTGGCTGCTCCATCTACACCTCTCTTCTCTGTCCCATTGGCTGCTCCATCTACACCTCCATTCTCTGTCCCATTGGCTGCTCCATCTGCACCTCTGTTCTCAATCTCGCTTCTGCCCTCTTTTCTCTCTCATTCCCGTAGTTGACACTGTCCACTCTCCCTCAGGTCTTCTGATGGTGTGTTGGCGGTGGGGACAGTGTTGGTGAGCCGTGTGAACATGGGGGAGATGGAGGAGGGGGACATGGATCACATCACGGCCGACGTGCAGCAGGCCCAGAAGGTGAGGACGTGTGTGTGTGTGTGAGAGTCGTTCCCCTCCAGATGTCTCGGCTAGCACTAATGCTTGCAGGATTAGTCTGTCACTGCTCAAGTGGCCCAATGAGATTCATCAAGCCCTTACAGCCCTTGGATCCTGTGTGTGTGTGTGTGTGTGTGTGTGTAGGGGGGGGGGAGGGGGAGTGTAGAGTGTGACGAGAGGGTGAGAGTGGGATAGGGACTCTTAGATACTGAATATGTTTTTATCACGTGTGTGTGCGTACGGCGTTTGCGTGTGTGTGGGGGAGAGAGAGAGCGCAAGCCAGAGAAGCCATTGGCTCAGACAGCCTGAATGCTGTGTGTGATTATGTGCACAAAGAGCATTAGAGAATTAGAGAGAGGGAGCGTCATACATCCTTCTTCTATTTGTGTGGTATAGTCGGCTAAACCCTATGGCCTTATAGCCTTCCTACGAGACTCACCTCGTCTGAATAAATGGCATCTCCCTTGTGAGACCATCCCACCTACAATCAACTATGCTGATCCACCACGACATGCTACTCTGCACCATCTGAGAAACACAGGAATGAGAGCGAGAGAGAGAAAGAGAGAGAGATGATATCTTCTTCTGAGATCGCCACGTACCTGAAGAGTGCTCAAACGTCCTCCCAATGGGGTGTTTTCACACCAAAAACAAAGTTTATGTATGTACTTTTCCTTCATTTGACTAGTTATTCCACCCAATGGGAATATTTAGTTTAGTCTAAAATATAATAATATGTGTAGCATATAAGCACTGTACTTGCAACAAGATGTCACGGTCTGACTTCAGTTTTCATCGTTTGTTTAGGTTTAGGCATTCATTCCGACTGGTTAAGGTTTAGGATTGTGTTAAAACTGGAAAAAAATGACTGCCCAGGACTGGGCTTGAACCCGCGATCCTCTGAACCGGAGCGCACGGTTTAAGATCCTCTATCCCCATCCACAAAGCCCTAGCAAGCCACAAACCTACTTGATGGTAATAGGCATTCACACTGCCCCTAGTGGATGGTATTGAAGGCATCTCCCGACATCCTGGGGTCCTGGACAAATGTGGAATACTGAAGTTGATCTGGTGTGACCTGGCTGGTAGTTGTGCATGAATGAGGAGGCAGTCAAAATGGATCTGCGTACAGTAGAAATGATGCCTTTCTGAGAGGAGATAACATAACTCCGTAGCATAGGGTGTTCACTGACCCAGTCTAACTGTAGTCTGTTGACACTTCTCCTCGTTGGAGCAAATTACCTTTGCGCTCTCTCTCTCTCTGTGTGTGTGTGTGTGTGTGTGTGTGTGTGTGTGTGTGTGTGTGTGTGTGTGTGTGTGTGTGTGTGTGTGTGTTTTACCACTGAGTAAATCAGTCACAGAGAGCAGTCTTATATAATTGACTGGGGCTCTAGCATGGCTGGCTGCCTCTGGTTCCTGCTCTCTTTTGATGGTGTCGCGTGTGTGGGTGGACAATTTATCTTAATGTTTTCACAGCCATTTTTGTATTGTTTTTCAGTTAAAACTGTAAGAAGAGTTTAATAAAACTTGAATTCCCGATACAACTGTGCTGCTGCCAGCAACAGTCGGGGTCTCACGCTGCGTCCCTCTCAGATGGCTCAGCGTTGCACCTGTACTGCCATTACTCTACCTCAATCCCACCTCGCAAAGTTAGCAGTTCCTTCTCATTTAACTTCTCAATGTATTGCCATACAGGACTCCACTGTTGTCGCTTGCCTTTCTCTGCCACTGCAATGATGTGGTGGTAGAGAGTTGACTCCAAAATAATAGATTGCACGTTGACTCTGGGTGTTGACTTTCATTTCTGAGTGTCAGGATTCTTAAAATTCTGTATTTTTGGAATGGAGGAGACTGATTAGCTGCCGTACTTCTGAGAACACAAACACTCACATCTTTCATAGCGAGCTAGCGAGGGACGGGGAGAGAGGGGAGGGGCACAGTACAGGCCCGTCGGCCACCAGGCACACAGAGTCAGAACCGTGCACTAGGCCTATCTATCGGCTATCAAAAGCTGTATCTTGCAATGGAATGCTTTATCTTGCTATTTCTTAGCTTGCAATGTCTCGGAACTTCAGTAAAGCAAAGCCAATCATCAATGAATAGGCTACGTTACTGAGACGAGTGAAATGTAACACTTCGCTCTCATGCAGTCACACACGGTCTCTGTTCGCTACCTTATTTCACTATATTCCCCTGATGTGAAGAAAGCTACCTTGTTTCTCTATATTCCCCTGACGTAAGAAAGCTACCTTGTTTCTCTATATTCCCCTGACGTAAATGAAGCTACCTTGTTTCACTATATTCCCCTGGCGTGAAGAAAGCTACCTTGTTTCACTATATTCCCCTGACGTAAATGAAGCTACCTTGTTTCACTATATTCCCCTGACGTAAATGAAGCTACCTTGTTTCACTATATTCCCCTGACGTAAATGAAGCTACCTTGTTTCACTATATTCCCCTGACGTGAAGAAAGCTACCTTGTTTCACTATATTCCCCTGACGTAAATGAAGCTACCTTGTTTCACTATATTCCCCTGACGTGAAGAAAGCTACCTTGTTTCACTATATTCCCCTGATGTAAATGAAGCTACCTTGTTTCGCTAAATTCCACTTTTATCGCAAAAGTAGCAGTCCTAGTAATTGGTAAAGTGTATTTATGATGGTTTGTCAGGCTCGATGCCACTGACAGAGAGGCCTGAAAACTGTTGGTTGTCACTGGCACTTTATGTCTTGTCCCGCACGCATCATCATAAAGGGACATTCAGCAGCTGTGATGGGAAGATACTCATTATCAAAGGGGACGGTGACAAACACATGGAGTGTTCTTGAGTGACGGAGGGTCTGTCTGTCTGTCTGTCTGTCTGTCTGTCACTCTGTCACTCTGTCACTCTCTCTGTGTCTGTCTGTCTCTCTGTGTCTGTCTGTCTGTCTACATATGTGTTTAGCTTCACCTGTCATTTACCTCCTGCTGTCCCAAAAAACACTGAGCTAAATGAATATGTATTTAAAGAGCAAGACATGCTGAACCAACAACATGTCAAGCTAGACGTGGCCGCCCCGCTGCTCAGAGAAAAGCAGAGTTCAATGTACATTCATATGTGTGTGTTTGATGGTAGAGATTTGACATGTACATGTAAACATCAAACATCTCTCTCTCTCTCTTCTTTCCACAGTGCACCTTAGTTTGTGAGTCATCACAGGGAACCCCAATCGACAAAGATAATAGCCCCCTGACGGGTGCTGGTAAGTTCAACTACGCTTGTTCCTTCTACCTTTAAACACCTATAATTTAACTGCTGACTTCCATCGTCCTTGTAACATTGTAATCAGTGGGAAGAGGTTTAAGGCTAATTTCATCCCATCTAATTTGATTCCCCTTCCTCCTCCTGTCTAACCAACCACCCCAATCTCTCATCGTGAAATTAGTTTTATACTGAAAAGATATCTCAGGTTTTTTTTGCATTTTCTCTTAAAAAAACCTATTACACCCCTGTAATTACCATGACCTAGTGTTACCCCCAAAAGCAGCTTGAAATTGACATAGTGTAATCAAGTGATACATTAAGTTAACCCACGTATACTTCTTGGTTTTCTCATTGGAAAGTGCGCCGCCCTTGACTAACCTTCTCCCGCCAAAGAGATTTGAAGTCTCAATGGGGCTATACCCAGTTTGATTAAAAAAACTCATATTATTCATTCTCAGATTAAAACGGGAAGCCTTGGTTTAAGTAAGTAAAGGGAGGGAGAGCCAGTTGACCGTGGAAAAGGTGTGAGACTTGGCCAACGGTGGCTCTAATGGAATTCACCCCTTTGTGACCTTTTATTCATCATCTACAGCACCATACCAGTGTCTCCGATGACATCATCGAGGGACCTTTTCTTCCTTTCTATTTAACTACAAAATGTAGAAAATGCCTTTTTCAAACATCTAGACACTGGTATGGGTGCAGGACAGGACTAATATGATGTACAAAAAAATGTATATAAAATGGTGAAGTGCCCCTTTAAAGCAGGTAATTATATCCCCAGACAAGGTGAACGTCCGCCTGCCTCCCTTGGCTGCTCCAGTCCTGGTTCTGTATCTGTTCTGTGTGGACTGGCTGGAGAGGCAGACCAGCGGAAGCGGCGCCACGTCGATCCTGTGATACCAATTAAGGGAGAAGCCCCCGAATGGCGCAACACACTTCACTTGTTACTCGATCACTGGGAGCGGGGAGAATCGAGCAGAAACACCAGGAGTGAGGAAAAAGAGAGAGGGAAAGAGGGAGGAGGAGAAGGAGAGACTTGAGAAGGTCACTGCTCCCTGCTGTGTTGGGAATATAAAGCCCTTCTTTCCCTTTTCTCATCACTCGTTCCTCTCCAGAGGGTAAAAGAAACCCTTCTGAGTCTCCAACTCCATCCTCCTCTTCTTCTATGCTTTCTTTTTTTCTTTCCCTTCCTCATTATCGTATCTCGGTACTTTCTAGAAAGTCTTATCTTCGTCTTTTTCTCTGTCTCTATTTCCGTCCTCAGCGTGTGTTGTTATGACTTTCCTTACAGCTCTGTTCTCTATACCCGTCGTCATTGTCACTATCTGTCGCAATTAGCTAGCGAGAGGCAGGCACCAGGGGGCTGTGCCACCCGCCTTCCTGCGCGGGGTGGGTTGCAGGAAGGCGGGTGGCACAGCTGTGTCCCATCACTATAACACGCTCCCCGCAGACTTAGAGAGATTGACTAATGCAATTTAGCCATTCACTTGTATTACCTTTCAGAGGGGGGAGAGCGGAGAAGGATGCACACACACACATGCACACACACAATACACACACACAGGACGGGGGACGACGCCCAGGGAAGAAGTAATTTCCTTAAGAGGTGTGGGGAGAGGAGGAAGGAGCAATCTGATTGGCCTTCAGATTAGCGTGGCGGCGGGGGGAGGTCAGAGGCTAATCTGCTCCTTCGACCGTGTCCGCTGCAAGGAGGAAGTACTTCAAGTCTTCATCTCGCTCTCAATCTGTCCCTCTCACCTCTCCCTCTCTCTTTTTAACTCTGACTTACTCTTTGAAATGCCCTCTAGAATCCTGTCCCTCTCCACACAGCAGCAGCAACAGTGTCATTTAATAATCCAAGATCAACCTCTCCATTTCAAATCATAGCTGTACTTTTTAATTTGATGTAATCATGAATATAATGATTATGAAAAAATAATGGCTTAAAAATCCTCAGAGGAAGTTTCCGCACCTATTTAGAGTAATTCCTGTCCTAGAAAGAAAATCCTTGTTTTAGGCTCCACCTCGAAGACTGACACAGGCTGCTAATACATATTCAGGAATTGGGGGTGGGAACGTTGTGGTGATTTCCAGGTGTAGCAGAGAAATGACAACAAATAGGCCACTGACTGACAGCTGTCAGTGTAATTAGCTAGCATGCAGATATCATCTTTTTCACATGGTCCTTTCTAGCCTGGTTCCAGTAACTATGGTGGATGGGTTTGGCTCTAGTCTGTCCTAGCCAACCTTCCAGGGGCCTGATTCCTACCCATCTGACTGTCCTTGACACTGAACTGAACACCACATTGCTTCCCACCCCAGTGCCTCTAGTAAAAGTCACCTCTGACACATTATCCGCCAATTAGAAGGTCTCTCCACTGCCACACCGCCCCTCGTTGTGCCCGAACATCACAAGGTTGTCACTACACTCTCCAACGCTCTGTTGCCTTCTGTGTGGGACATGGGACCCGGAATACCCAGGACAAAGTGCTCAGAATAAGGCCCTGACATTGAAAAGGGATGACGGAGAGAGGGCCAGTCTCTGAGTTGAATTCACACCTAGGAAAGTAAATGGATGGCAAATGGGTGCATATGGTAATGGAGCCTCTCCTCCCCTCCTCTCCTCCTCTCCTCCCCTCCTCTCCTCCCCTCCTCCCTTTCCTCTCCCCTCCTCTCCTCCGCCTCCTCTCCCCTCCCCTCCCCTCCCCTCCTCCTCTCCTCTCCTCTCCTCTCCTCTCCTCTCTCCTCCTCTCCTCCCCTCCTCTCCTCCCCTTCCTCTCCCCTCCTCCGCCTTTGCCTCCTCTCTTCCTCTCCTCCCCTTCCTCTCCCCTCCTCTCCTCCGCCTCCTCTCCCCTCCCCTCCCCTCCTCTCCTCTCCTCCCCTCTCCTCCCCTCTCCTCCCCTCTCCTCCCCTCCTCTCCTCCTCTCCTCTCCTCCCCTCCTCTCCTCTCCTCTCCTCCCCTCCTCTCCTCTCCTCTCTTCCTCTCCTCCCCTTCCTCTCCCCTCCTCTCTCCTCTCCTCCAGGAGTTGGACTGACATTACCACTGTTAGTTGGTTGGTTGCAGCTTCACAAGGAAGAGGGGAAGTGATTTTATTTTTTAAAAGGGAGGAATAAGTGCTTGGGTCACACTTGTGATTCCCAACCCTCGGTGCCGTGTAGCTTTTTTGGAAGCATTACACATCTTGAAGCCTCCGTCTTCAATGGTGAAGTCTCTTCTACTACTATCGGAGCGCTACAGCTTATTACTATTGAGTGACTTCCTTCCAGAACGCTAGCGTGGCCTCTAAGAGAAGGAGCAACGGCAGCGAACTGCGAATAGCTGTTAGAGGCGTACGGCTTTTTCCGGCTTTCTCGCCCAGCGACTGCCAGCACACTGATAACAGTATTAAAGCTGTTTTTTGGTTGCCGCGTGATTGCTGCTAATAGCCACTCTAGGAAGAAAAAGGAAGAGGAGTGGAAGGGTTGAATTTGAATGGGGTTTAATAGGAGAAGATGGTGAGGCAAAGTTTGGGGAGTCAACCATCTTCCCTTTCCTTCACTGCTCTATCATAAACAAATCATTCAAATGGGAATCAAATCCAATGAAGGAATTGTTTAATAATGAAATAATAATTTAATGGGCTGACCTGAGATCTCTTATATTCTTCATTTTCTAAGTCTTGGAGAGAGAGATGGAGAAAGAGCGATAGAGAGAGAGATGCGGCTCTTGGAAGATGAGGCAAGCAGCAACCTTATCTATCGCAGACACTGTTATTGATTATGGGATTTGCAGCACAGGCCACATGAAAATACGTTTTTTGAAGGGTTTGAGTTTTGTCTTTGGATTTTTCCTCGGTATCAGTTTGTTTAGAACCAAACCACATCGTCTGGTTGATGTTTGTGAAACTTAGAAATGTCTTTGAAGGTGTATGTGATCATTTTCAGTATGTTGTGATGGTTGATACTGTCTGTCTCGGTTTCTCTCTCCTCCTTCTACCTCGCTCCATCTTTATCCCCCCCTTTACCACCTCTCCCTTCCTCTTCCTCTCCCTTTGCCCTACGCCCTCTCACCCTCTGTCCCTCCCCTCTCTTTCTCACTCTCTCTCTCTCCCTCTATCTACCCTCCTTCTCCCCTCTCCATCTCACCCTCCACCTCCTCCCTCTCTCTCTCTCTCTCTCCCTCCCTCTCTCTCTCCCAGTCTTTAAGAACCCGGTTTGTAAGGTCTACAAGTTCCAGACGGTGGATAGTAAATGGATGCTGGTGAGAGAACAGATGGAGGAATGTACTCTGTCCTTCAGCATCCCCAGACAGCTCCTCCACCTCTACATCCAGGAAGACATGAGGAGGTAAGCAAAAGCAAAACCTGACCTTGGAACAGTATTACATATGGGATAATGACTTGTCTTTATAAGCACAGTGATTTGTGAGAAGGTAAACAGCAGCTGATCGAGGATCAGGTAAGGCCAAATTTAACCACTGGAGGTAGACATCAACACTGACATCGGATCAGTGCATAGGGAGAGCACAGACCTGTAACAGCCTTACTCTAAGCCTAAATCTAACCACTAGGAGGTACATTGCATTCATTTGAATAGGGGCACTATAGCTCTGGGCCTGCCTACATTAACAGGCCTATTTCAGAGATGTAAATGGTTGTTCAAGAGCTATACTTAGAGAGGATTGAATTATTCAGGTCTGTTTAACACTTCAAAAGGGGATTGTTGTACGCCTGTACACTAGTCAACCAGCAACACACACACACACAGATGTACACGTGCATACAGGCACACAGATTTTTGCACACACACACACACATGCAGAGAGGGACACACACACAGAGAGAGAGAGATAAACACACACACCAACTCCCCCCAACACTGCGTTGTTCTGAACAAAAGTCCTGGAGCTTTATCGAGCTGAGAGTGGCTTTGAGGAAGATGAAGGTACTGTGTCGCTAATTGACTCTGCTCCTGATCTTGTTAGCTAATTAGTGGTCAAAGTGGCCACAAGATGATGAGGATAAAGTGATGTGTATTGTAACCAAAATGATTCCAGATGACGTTTGAATCCCCCAGAATGTTCGTAGTGCAGTGTTAATGGGACATTATACTCAACAGACATTCAAGTTTGTCAGATGTTTTCATACCTCAATAGTAGTCTGATGATTTTGACATCTGGAAACATCGGACAAAATTAGATTTGAGAGTTTAATGTCCCTTCTTTAACCACAGTTAACCCTCATTAACCGTCAGTTAACCCTCCCTTGGCAGGTCCAGTTTTGCCATTGTACTCAATAAAGGAAAGGTTAAGATCCTGCCAGTGAATAGATTATCCTAATCAGTTTATCAGAGAGAAGCCACTGTGATGGGTAAGAGGATCTCAGTGTTCTCTTCCCTCAGGGTCCCTATGAGCGTCTGTCAGGACAGATCGTTCCTCAACACGCCCGCCGTCCCCTAGCAATCCCTCATAATCCCCCGCCCGTCACATAGTCCCTCGGTCGGCAAGCGGTCGATCTCATGGCAGCGTCAGTATTCCAAATAGCTCCCTATTCCCTTCATAGTGCCCTATGAGCCCTGGTCAGAAGTAGTGCACTATAAGGCTTCCATTTGGAACACATGGAGTGTCCCCATCGGCCCACTAGTTTGGAATCCCAAGTCATTAAACTAGATTAGAACATTCTCAGACCAAGGTTTCCCTCAAGTTCTAGATTAGAACATTCTCAGACCAAGGTTTCACTCAAGTTCTAGATTAGAACATTCTCAGACCAAGGTTTCACTCAAGTTCTAGATTAGAACATTCTCAGACCAAGGTTTCCCTCAAGTTCTAGATTAGAACATTCTCAGACCAAGGTTTCCCTCAAGTTCTAGATTAGAACATTCTCAGACCAAGGTTTCCCTCAAGTTCTAGATTAGAACATTCTCAGACCAAGGTTTCCCTCAAGTTCTAGATTAGAACATTCTCAGACCAAGGTTTCCCTCAAGTTCTAGATTAGAACATTCTCAGACCAAGGTTTCACTCAAGTTCTAGATTAGAACATTCTCAGACCAAGGTTTCACTCAAGTTCTAGATTAGAACATTCTCAGACCAAGGTTTCCCTCAAGTTCCCGCCCTTAAAAGCTATTATTTAAGCCATGTTATTATCTGGTCTATTGCCTCTAGACTCTAACCTCTCTTGATACTTGCAGTCTGAGTAGAACAATACTTTAAAGCTAGAGTCCTTCATTGAAAGTATAACAAAGCCGTCACCCCACCTCTGTTTTGGTAAAAAGAGAAGGGATGGAGAAATGTAACTCTTAAACTCTTAAATTCATAGACGGAGCTATGGATGCAAGGACTGACCATCCATATTTTGGAGGCAGGGACTGACCATAAAAATGATAGTGTTTTGAGGCTGTACAGCGTTTGTTTATGTTTACATTGTTTACAAACATTGGAGTAAAACAAGCGGATATTCTGGGTTCTGATGGTGTATGACAGTTGAACTAAGCTCATGAGGCATTTAGATGTTCTCTTGTTCAGGAATCAATGGGAACATATCATTAATTTGTAAGTTATGGATATAGCAACTAAGGACTATTCAGAAAACGATCTCGATCCGTCACTATACAATGGGTGTGTATGACACATGTTCAAAAACACAAGTACGTTATTGAGTTTGTTTACCCACACACATCAATGTATATCTATTATTCACTACCAGGTAGATAGGGAGTTTAAGAGCTTGTTTGTAATCCTCTTTAAACGATTTCAGGCGTTCTAGCTACCTCTTAGTTCTGTGTAAAAACTCAATCAGGCTTTACCCTTTTAATGATTAAGACACGCCTTTTAAGGCTGTGAAGTGGCACACACACACACACACGCTGTGAAGTGGCATAGTCTCCTTCCCCGGCATCACTTTATGCTAATAGTGGCATCTCTTTTTCTCCTCTCTTCATCCCTCGTTCCCTTTGATGTTGACAGCCATGTTCCAACCTTATCAACATGCCTGTTTAATCTTTGTCCTTGTGTGTGGGTGTATAGCTCTTGTGTGGCTCTTTGTGTGTGAGTGACTGTGTGTGTGAGTGACTGTGTGTGTGTGAGTGACTGTGTGTGTGAGTGACTGTGTGTGTGTGTGAGTGACTGTGTGTGTGAGTGACTGTGTGTGTGAGGGACTGTGTGTGTGAGTGACTGTGTGTGAGTAACTGTGTGTGTGTGAGTGACTGTGTGTGTGAGTGACTGTGTGTGTGAGGGACTGTGTGTGTGAGTGTCCCAATTATAGATGTGTGCGTGGCCGTTAAATAATATTTCTCCTTTTCTTTAATGAATTGATCTGATTGTTTCATGAATTCCGAGCTACGCCTACACTCCTTCCCCATTCAACAAGGAGGAAGTGAGCTGATCATCTTCTGCTCCTGTGAACTAAAGAGCATCACAGCGGTCTGCCTTTGGTTGGTGGTTGATACTACGGCCTCTCTACACTACATTTCAGTAAAGCACAGTATATGGAAATCAGTAGGCTTTAGTTCTCTATGTACTTGGCCGTCTACAGTAAAGGAGGCAGGTTGGGATGTAAAGAAGGAGGCTTCTGTTTGTGAGTCGTCTCACGCAGGTTATATTGACCCCAGGCCCAAAGCTCTTGGTGATTAAATTGAACAGGCCACTATAACACAGCATGAAATAAAGTCTCTCACATGACAGGTCTTTGCTCTTTGGAAAATGTATTCTGTACCCCTCATCTGTCCAAGTCAGTTTGAACATCTCTCTCTGTCTCTGTCTCTGTCTCTGTCTCTGTCTCTGTCTCTGTCTCTGTCTCTGTCTGTCTGTCTCTCTCTCTCTCTCTCTCTCTCTCTCTCTCTCTCTCTCTCTCTCTCTCTCTCGCTTGTCTGTCTGAGGCCTCTGTCTTCTTTTGCCCTCCTCCCCTACTGTGTCTTGTTCTTCAAGTCTCACTCTTGTCTTAAGGCTTGTGACTCAGTCTCCCCCTACCCCCCGGCACACACACTGTTGTTCACCCACTGACCCCCACCCACCGCTGTCTGCCCAGCATCAAAATAACCTGTCTGGGCTGGGGCTGACGCCTCTTGATACACAAATAACAGTGGTTTAGACAGAAGAATATGGATTACACTGAATGGCTGCAATCTGCTGAAGAGCATGGGTATGGTGTTTGACAAAGCAAAGTGGCTATAGCGCTGGAATCAGACAGCATCACAGAGAGAGCATCTCTCTCTCTCTCACACACACACACACACACACACACTGCATTCTCTCATGAGCATTAGAGCCCTCTCCAAACCCAAGTGGGTGGCTGGGTTAGGACAATATGTTTGATTGGAGCATCGAGGCCTCATGGAGTGGGTCTACTTTAAACCTCACTACCCCAACCCCCCTGAAACGACACCTATCTGAACGTCCCCATCTCCTACTCTGCGAGAGGGCCAATATCATTATCTCTGTCAGCAGTGGTGTCGGATTACCATACAGAACAAAGAGAAATAATCATTTTTTTCTCCCTCTTCTACCCGAAACTGATACTGGAGAATATTTTTGTTCTGTTTTAAAAAGAAATCGGGTGCTTTTTGTGCGCTGACTAATTTAAAAAGATGCTAATCTTCTGGTTGAAAGTGTTAAGGCTACACGGGAAGGCTTTGAGTCGGGAACTTTACATGGGAACTCATCATTGTTCTCTGAGGAAATCTCCACACAATTAAGGGTGGCTGATCTTAGCTCGTAATGAGACACCGGCATGAGATACTGAAGTTCCCTTTTTACGGAATATTCTGGAAGCGAAAAGTCGGAAGCCCACTTGGTTCGGCTAGATAAGTCTCTATTACTTATGGTAATCTAAATTAATGGGGTAGTTACTCTATTTTACATGTTTAGATATTTGTTTTGTTACTTGAAATCAGTCTATGGACAAGGACTGCAATCCACGCTGGTTTAGTTGAGCTAGCCACTGTCAAGAAATGCTAATAAGGGAACAAATACATAAATATGTAAAATCATGGAACTATCCCTTTAACTCTCTCCCATGATGTTGAATCAATGCTCCCTATGGCCGTTACCCACAACTCACCTGTGAGCATAGCCGAACAGCGTCTTGGTCACAGAGCAATGTGTTCCACCGCTAGGTCTGCCATAGAGCCTATTTAAAGTAGGTCCTTGCTCTCCGGGATCCTTGGGATGTCCCTACCCCATTGAAGTTGAAATTTAAAATGGTTAGGGCTAGGGTTTAGGGTAGGGACGTCCCAAGGACCCCGGATAGCGCTACTCATGTTGTTTACTACCGTAGAGAGAGGGTGCACTTTAAGGTGGAAAGGGGGGTCAAGGAGAAATGTTAACTGCACCTGGGCAGCATGGCACTATCTATCTGCCTAAGTTTACTTCTGTGCCATTGTCAATTGGGTTTCGTGAGGGTGGAGGGTGGTGATAGATGATTTGATGATATGTTTGCAAATGTCCCTTAATCTCTCACAAAATACACATCATGCGAACATTTCGAAAGATGATACGTTTGCAAATTAATTAGAATAGATCAAACAGTCTGATAACATATTCTTAAAGTGGCTAATTGACATTTTAGTGAGTCTGATTAGCAGCCCCACACTGTCTTTAGTCTGAGAAACATTGGATCCGTTGTCAAGAATAACACACCCTACGTATCATTGAGATCAAGACCTTGTTTACAGTGGATAGTACAGGCACCGTGTCTCATATCACGTCTGATCACAGCCATTCAGATGATAACAACGACCCAGCCGGCTAAGGAAAACTCACACACAGGCGGTAGCCTGGGTATCAGCTTGGACGCCTCCGGCGACGGGTGGTTATTTCCTCAGCAATGACCTCAGTTTACCTCGGGCCCCTAATGGCAACGTGTAGGGGTATTTTGGCCCTCCGGCTACACGCCTCACACGCACACCTCGCTACGAGATCAATCCGGTTGCCGCGGCGATCGACTTCGACAAACTAGAGAAGAGGGCTAGATAGAGGGGTTTATTCTTGGTTAATGGGATCTGGGTGGTAGGATGTCTCTGACTGGGAGAAGAGAAGAAGGGGTGATGATGGTAAATGAGTGGATAAGTGGACAAAATGGCTTCTAGCCTGAGGGTGGGATTTGTTTCATAATGATCAGTCTATCGACTAAGCAGTGAGGCTCAGGGATTGGGGTAAATGGTGTGTGTGTGTGTGTGCGCATTTGTGTGTAGGCACTCGTCTGTGTGCTTGCGTGCGTGTGTGTGTGTGTGTGTGTGCGCATTTGTGTGTAGGCACTCGTGCGTGCGTGCGTGCGTGCGTGCGTGCGTGCGTGTGTGTGTGTGTGCGCATTTGTGTGTAGGCACTCGTGCGTGCGTGTGTGTGTGCGTGTGTGTGTGTTCCTGCATGCATCAGAGAGGTGTTAATCGGTCTGTTAATACACTCGCCACTGTGACAGTTCGGGTCATATGACTCAAACCAGAAGACAATGAACAGCATTAGTCACAGTGGAGGCAATCTAACCGTGCTATTGGCCATGAGCCAGCACAATAGCATTAGATGATGCTGGGAGCAGGGGGTCATAGAATAGGTTCAGTCTTGCTGGATAATACTGTATGTGGTTGTGGTGAACCTGCCAAAGCAATCTTCATGAATGTCTTGATTTACAAAATGCATGCATGTATTCTCTAATGATCTGTATCCTCTCAGTGACATTCCTGTATATCTCTACCCAGTAAAGACAGAACAGGGATATGCGCTCCTTCTGAGCCGGGTTCCTCTCTAGGTTTCTTCCTCCTATGGAGTTATTTTAGTTTCCTGGCCACTGTGCATCTGCTTATGTCTCTGCTTGCTCGGCCGGGCTTTACAAATAAAATGAATTGATTGATTTACTGTCTCTCTCTCTCTCTCTCTGTTCTTACTCTGTCGCTCTCCTTACTTTCTCTCTCCCTTTCTGTGTCAGTGGGATATGAGTTTGATTGAACTGAGCCGACAGAGTCCGGTTTAAAAATTCCTTGTACTCCGTAACGATCCATGAATCTCTCATTGACATTCCCTGTGGATCCCCTGTCATTCCAGGATACAGGAGCTGAGGGACCTTGGGGAACTGTCTCCCCACTGGGACAACCTGAGGAAGGAGGTGATTGGCCGTTATGGACAGGTGATAGCTGCCTACCAGGAGACCCTGGCTGAGCTGAATAAGATCACTGGTACGACTTACTACATGCACACAGGCAAGCATGGACACACACAGAGTCACTATACGCACACACATATTTACACTATGCACACACACTGCTTCATGCCCTATACCATGCTATAATGCTCTCTACCTCTTAAAAGGGTAGAGGTACCCTTGGGAACAAGCGAGCATTTCTGAAATCCCTCTCTGTGAACACCCCTGCTGAATCGTCTTTGTGTTTTGTTTGGCCTTTTCTTGTTTTTGTTTACCACATTGCCTACGTTTCTGTAATTTTGCCGATGCAGTGGATACCTTTGTACTTATCATTGCTTGGTAAAGAGGTGGAGTCTGAAGCAATGACTTATCAATGACCAAAGCACTGACTCTCCTACCATTTGTGTCGCTGAGTTGTCGTAGTGATGCTGCAAATGTTTATCAAATCAAGTTTATTAGTTGCGTGCTGAATACAACAGGAATACAACCTTACAGGGAAATGCTTACATACAAGCCCCTAACCAAAGCCATGAGCTAAAGCCATGAGTGCTACGGGACGGTAGTCATTTAGGTAGGTTATCTTAGTGTTCTTGGGAACAGAGACTATGATGGTCTGCTTAACTTCTTGCGTCGAGCAATCCCGTATCCGGGAGCGTAATCATAGCCTCAAGCTCATTAGCATAACGCAACGTTAACTATTCATGAAAATCGCAAATGAAATAAATATATTGGCTCACAAGCTTAGCCTTTTGTTAACAACACTGTCATCTCAGATTTTCAAAATATGCTTTTCAACCATAGCTACACAAGCATTTGTGTTAGAGTATTGATAGCTAGCATCGCATTAAGCCTAGCATTCAGCAGGCAACATTTTCACAAAAACAAGAAAAGCATTCAAATAAAATCATTTACCTTTGAAGAACTTCGGATCTTTTCAATGAGGTGTCTCTCAGTTAGATAGCAAATGTTCAGTTTTTCCAAAAATATTATTTGTGTAGGAGAAATCGCTCCGTTTTGTTCATCACGTTTGGCTAAGAAAAAAACCAGAAAATACAGTCATTACAACGCCAAACTTTTTTCCAAATTAACTCCATAATATCGACAGAAACATGGCAAACGTTGTTTAGAATCAATCCTCAAGGTGTTTTTCACATATCTATTCGATGATAAGTCATTCGTGGCAGTTGAGTTTCTCCTCTGAAGCAAATGGAAAAATGCACTCAGCTGGAGATTACGCAATAATTGCAACGGAGGACACCAAGCGAGCACCTGGTAAATGTAGTCTCTTATGGTCAATCTTCCAATGATATGCCTACAAATACGTCACAATGCTGCAGACACCTTGGGGAAACGACAGAAAGTGTAGGCTCATTCCTTGCGCATTCACAGCAATATAAGGAGACATTGGAACACAGCGCATTCAAAATCTGGGGCATTTCCTGTTTGAAATGTCATCTTGGTTTCGCCTGTAGCATCAGTTCTGTGGCACTCACAGATAATATCTTTGCAGTTTTGGAAACGTCAGTGTTTTCTTTCCAAAGCTGTCAATTATATGCATAGTCGAGCATCTTTTCGTGACAAAATATCTTGTTTAAAACGGGCACGTTTTGTTATCCAATAATGAAATAGCGCCCCCATAAACTCAACAGGTTAAGAACAAATACTTTTTTTACAATGACGGCCTACTCCGGCCAAACCCCGACGATGCTGGGCCAAATGTGCGCCGCCCTATGGGACTCCCAATCACGGCTGGATGTGATACAGCCTGGTTTCGAACCAGGTACAATAGTGACGCCTCTTGCACTGAGATGCAGTGCCTTAGACCGCTGCACCACTCGGGAGTATAAGAGATCATACCAGAGGTTTTGTAGTGATTCCTATCTTGAAGACGTAAAGAATGTTTGCTGGTATTTGGTGTGTAATGAGGAGCAACCAGACACTACACTTTTATGAAATTGCTTATTCCAGTTACTAATAAACATACACCCATTAAGAAAATGACTGTAAAAACTGTTAAATCCCCGTGGATTGATGAGGAATTGAAAACATTTATGGTTCAGAGGGACGAGAAAAAAGGAATGCCAAATAAGTCTGGCTGCACAGCTGACCTGCAAATATACTGTAAAATGAGAAATCATGTGACTAAACTAAACAAAAACAAGAAAAAAATGTGCTGTGAAACAAAGATAAAGGATATAAAGAATGATAGTAAAAAGATTTGACGACCTTAAATGACATTTTGGGCAAAACGGCAAACTCTGCTCCAATCATTTCTTTGAACCTGGTGGATCATTTGTCACAAAACCCACTAATATTGTCAACTATTTTAAAGGGACACTTTGGGATTTTGGCAATCAAGCCCTGTATCTACTTCCCCAGAGTCAGATGAACATGTGGATATAATTTTTATGTCTCTGCGTGCAGTTTTAAGGAATACCAAATGCATACCCCACAAGACACCCCACAAGACATGCGACCAGGAGTCTCTTCAAAGGCCCAGAGTCCAGAACAGACTCTGGAAAACACACAGTACTACACAGAGCCATGACTACAAGGAACTCTATTCCACATCAAGTAACTCATGCAAGCAGTCAAATCTGATTAAAAAAAACTGATAAAACTACACCTTATGGAACAATACGGACTGTGAAGAGTGCTAGCACAGTGCTAGCACATGGACTCTTCACAAACATACTGTATGTATGGTGGTATTATAAATATAATGTAGATATGTAGTGGTGTAATAATTGTACTGTTTTATTTTATTGCATTTGTTTGCCTTAATTTGTTTGGAAACCAGGAAGAGCAGGATCCTTGGCAGGACCTAATGGGGATCGATAATAAACCCCAGGAACAGTATCTGCTGCCTTGGCAGGACCTAATGGGGATCGATTATAAACCCCAGGAAGAGTAGCTGCTGCCTTGGCAAGACCTAATGGGGATTGATTATAAACCCCAGGAAGAGTAGCTGCTGCCTTGGCAGGACCTAATGGGGATCAATTATAAACCCCAGGAAGAGCAGCTGTTGCCTTGGCAGGACCTAATGGGGATCGATAATAAACCCCAGGGAGAGTAGCTGTTGCCTTGGCAGGACCTAATGGGGATCGATAATAAACCCCAGTGAGAGTAGCTGTTGCCTTGGCAGGACCTAATGGGGATCGATAATAAACCCCAGGGAGAGTAGCTGTTGCCTTGGCAGGACCTAATGGGGATCGATAATAAACCCCAGGGAGAGTAGCTGTTGCCTTGGCAGGACCTAATGGGGATCGATAATAAACCCCAGGGAGAGTAGCTGTTGCCTTGGCAGGACCTAATGGGGATCGATAATAAATCCCAGGAAGAGCAGCTGTTGCCTTGGCAGGACCTAATGGGGATCAATAATAAACCCCAGGAACAGTAGCTGCTGCCTTGGCAGGACCTAATGTGGATCGATAATAAACCCCAGGGAGAGTAGCTGTTGCCTTGGCAGGACCTAATGGGGATCGATAATACATCCCAGGAAGAGCAGCTGCTGCCTTGGCAGGACCTAATGGGGAGCGATTATAAACCCCAGGAAGAGCAGCTGCTGACTTGCAAGGACCTAATGGGGAGCGATTATAAACCCCAGGAAGAGCAGCTGCTGCCTTGGCAGGACCTAATGGGGATCGATAATACATCCCAGGGAGAGCAGCTGCTGCCTTGGCAGGACCTAATGGGGATCGATAATACATCCCAGAGAGAGCAGCTGCTGCCTTGGCAGGACCTAATGGGGATCGATAATACATCCCAGAGAGAGCAGCTGCTGCCTTGAACGAGAAACAAGACCTGAGTAAGAAAAACTCTGGGCCTAATAGCCTATAATGTGGCCAGGTAACGTAGCCAGGAAAACCAACCTCCCAGCCCTATATAAAACAGAATGACATATTTTACATTATCATACAGACAGTCAATGTCACATATCGAGTTGAACTCATCTCACTAATGTTTGAATAATTGATACATGTCGATTAGATCCGGAATTTAATCCTGGGTAAAAAAAAATGACACTGGGTGAGGACTGAGGCCTTGGGGACCGATGGCCGCCTCGAGTCACCTTTGTTTCTTCTTTACCACTTCCCTTCTTCCTGGAGAGCAGAAAACACACTCTCCCGTGTTTCTGACTTCTGCTGGGTTAGTTTCCATAGCAACAAAGTTTCTATGCGGGTTAAGGGGGATAATGAAGAATTACGTGATAATCATTTTGTTGACAAGGGGAAGCTGATTGAGTGCTACTCTGTGTGTGTGTGTGTGTGTGTGTGTGTGTGTGTGTGCGTGCGGGGTAGGGTTTACACGCTTATCCTGCTGATTCCTACTGACAAGATGCAGAACAAAACTTAGACACTTAACTGTTTGGCTGTATCACACACACACACACACACACACACACACACACACACACACACACACACACACACACAATGACAGATATTATTTGGCACTATCAAATTATCTTTTTCTGTCCTCAACCAAATTCAATAGACTTCCACAACACGATGCTTGATGGGTCACAGCACGAGCCATAACAGCTCTTTCTCTCTTTCTCTCACTATATCCCTCTATTGACCCTATATCCCAGCTTCCTTGGGTCCCAGCGGCCATAGAATCCTGATGGAGTGATACATTTTTCCTCCCACACCTCTCATTCCGTAATCTCATTCCGTAATGAGATATTTGTCAAGGTGTTTTTTCCCTGGACCCTCTGATGAGCGACGATTGTCGCTCCATCCTGCACACACACACACACACACACCATCTAGTAAGTAGAGGGCAAAGCGGCGTGGGTTGAGATGCTTCATGACAGCTCTCCCTGCATGGCCAGATGCTGCATTGTGTGATGATCAAGTTAGCTGCTAGCCGTTAGACACCGTGCAGCAGAGGAGGCGGCCCTCGCAGCCTATAATCCAGCACCGCATTAAGTCGGCGCAGTGACAGACAACGCTAAACGAGCCGGGCAGAGAAGGCAGCAAGCAGGTTAAGTATTGATACCTAATGTGATTAAAGGAAAGGTGGGGAGTGGGAGGATAGAGAGATGTAAGAAAGATGGAGAGAGAAAGAGGTGTGTATGTGGTGGCTAGTTGCAATGTTACAAGTGAGAGGGTGTGAAAGTGGGGGAGAGGGAAAGTGAGATTGAAGAGGAGGAGGGAGGATGGATGCACTACTTGGGGAACCAGTAGCCTGTGGGGGGTTTGAGGAGGATGGATGCACTACGTTGTGTACCAGTAGCCTGTCGGGGGTTTGAGGAGGATGGACGCACTGCGTTGTGTACCAGTAGCCTGTCGGGGGTTTGAGGAGGATGGACGCACAGCGTTGTGTACCAGTAGCCTGTGGGGGGTTTGAGGAGGATGGACGCACTGCGTTGTGTACCAGTAGCCTGTGGGGGGTTTGAGGAGGATGGATGCACTATGTTGTGTACCAGTAGCCTGTGGGGGTTTGAGGAGGATGGATGCACTACGTTGTGTACCAGTAGCCTGTGGGGGGTTTGAGGAGGATGGATGCACTACGTTGTGTACCAGTAGCCTGTCGGGGGTTTGAGGAGGATGGACGCACTGCGTTGTGTACCAGTAGCCTGTCGGGGGTTTGAGGAGGATGGACGCACTGCGTTGTGTACCAGTAGCCTGTGGGGGGTTTGAGGAGGATGGACGCACTGCGTTGTGTACCAGTAGCCTGTGGGGGTTTGAGGAGGATGGATGCACTACGTTGTGTACCAGTAGCCTGTGGGGGTTTGAGGAGGATGGATGCACTACGTTGTGTACCAGTAGCCTGTGGGGGGTTTGAGGAGGATGGACGCACTGCGTTGTGTACCAGTAGTCTGTGGGGGTTTGAGGAGGATGGATGCACTACGTTGTGTACCAGTAGCCTGTGGGGGTTTGAGGAGGATGGATGCACTGCGTTGTGTACCAGTAGCCTGTGGGGGTTTGAGGAGGATGGATGCACTGCGTTGTGTACCAGTAGCCTGTCGGGGGTTTGAGGAGGATGGATGCACTATGTTGTGTACCAGCAGCCTGTCGGGGGTTTGAGGAGGATGGATGCACTATGTTGTGTACCAGTAGCCTGTGGGGGGTTTGAGGAGGATGGACGCACTGCGTTGTGTACCAGTAGTCTGTGGGGGTTTGAGGAGGATGGATGCACTACGTTGTGTACCAGTAGCCTGTGGGGGTTTGAGGAGGATGGATGCACTGCGTTGTGTACCAGTAGCCTGTGGGGGTTTGAGGAGGATGGATGCACTGCGTTGTGTACCAGTAGCCTGTGGGGGGTTTGAGGAGGATGGACTCACTGCGTTGTGTACCAGTAGCCTGTGGGGGGTTTGAGGAGGATGGATGCACTACGTTGTGTACCAGTAGCCTGTCGGGGGTTTGAGGAGGATGGACGCACTGCGTTGTGTGCCAGTAGCCTGTGGGGGGTTTGAGGAGGATGGATGCACTATGTTGTGTACCAGTAGCCTGTGGGGGTTTGAGGAGGATGGACGCACTGCGTTGTGTACCAGTAGCCTGTCGGGGGTTTGAGGAGGATGGATGCACTGCGTTGTGTACCAGTAGCCTGTGGGGGGTTTGAGGAGGATGGATGCACTATGTTGTGTACCAGTAGCCTGTGGGGGTTTGAGGAGGATGGATGCACTACGTTGTGTACCAGTAGCCTGTCGGGGGTTTGAGGAGGATGGATGCACTATGTTGTGTACCAGTAGCCTGTGGGGGTTTGAGGAGGATGGATGCACTACGTTGTGTACCAGTAGCCTGTCGGGGGTTTGAGGAGGATGGACGCACTACGTTGTGTACCAGTAGCCTGTGGGGGTTTGAGGAGGATGGACGCACTGCGTTGTGTACCAGTAGCCTGTGGGGGGTTTGAGGAGGATGGATGCACTATGTTGTGTACCAGTAGCCTGTGGGGGTTTGAGGAGGATGGATGCACTATGTTGTGTACCAGTAGCCTGTGGGGATTTGAGGAGGATGGATGCACTACCTTGTGTACCAGTAGCCTGTGGGGGGTTTGAGGAGGATGGATGCACTATGTTGTGTATCAATAGCCTGTGGGGGGTTTGAGGAGGATGGACTCACTGCGTTGTGTGCCAGTAGCCTGTGGGGGGTTTGAGGAGGATGGATGCACTATGTTGTGTACCAGTAGCCTGTGGGGGTTTGAGGAGGATGGATGCACTACGTTGTGTACCAGTAGCCTGTCGGGGGTTTGAGGAGGATGGATGCACTATGTTGTGTACCAGTAGCCTGTGGGGGGTTTGAGGAGGATGGATGCACTATGTTGTGTACCAGTAACCTGTGGGGGGTTTGAGGAGGATGGACGCACTGCGTTGTGTACCAGTAGCCTGTGGGGGGTTTGAGGAGGATGGACGCACTACGTTGTGTACCAGTAGCCTGTGGCGGGTTTGAGGAGGATGGACGCACTGCGTTGTGTACCAATAGCCTGTGGGGGTTTGAGGAGGATGGACTCACTGCGTTGTGTGCCAGTAGTCTGTGGGGATTTGTGCCTGTAGTCGAGGGGGTGGGGGTTGAGTGAATAAATCCTTATTTATTAAGCTGGAATGACCCCAGCATACTTCAGATGCTCTAATAATTCATTCATTCATCATCTCTCCCACTCCTATTGTTTGCCGGCCGGCGAATTAGAAGCTTGGTTAATCCCGTTAGTGAATGTTTGTTGGCCTTCCTCGGTCAGCGACAGTAAAGACCCGTCTGTCACTCGCTCTTCAATCATGGTGAGCAAAGTCCCCCTTCTAGACTAAATAGTCTTGTTATATTGTTACAGAGGGGCCAGAGGGATGAAGTAGTGTGTGAGCCACTGTAGTCCTGTATATTGTAGACAGTCTACAGACACCACCAGTGTGTTTCCAGTTCCTCCACTGTGGGAGCTCTAAGTTGCCTGCTATTTGTATGAAAGGAAATCCTCGGATACACTCTGAGAGAATTCCCTTAGCCACCCCAAAACATGTATCCCTGTCTGCACCGCACAAGAGGAGTGGAGGGAGAATAGGAAAAATGTTAAATGCACAAATCCATCCCAGCATCAATCTGAACCCCGGCCTCCCGTCCCGGCGGTGGTTATTTGGGAGTCATGTTTGCTGTGCCAAGTGTGTCCTGAGGCGGCCTGAGGAGCCTGTGAACGCTGAGGCTTTTGCTGTGTTCCTCTGCTTACCTCAGCACCAGCCCCCCCCCCCCCCCCCCCCCCCCCCCCCCCACTGCTAAGCTTCTTTAAAGTCTATGCTGCTAGCTAGCTACCGGGCCTGGTTGGATGCTGCGACTGCTCCTAGTGCTACATATTGGCTTTTTCATTTAGAAGGATGTGTGATACTGCATTGGAAAAGGTTTTTGAACTCTCCAGATGGTTGAAATGGCCCTAATCAAAGACGATATTGACTATGTTCATGGATGGATTGGTACAGGAAGGAGAAGGTACTTTCTGCCACTTCTGTAATCGTTAGTGGATTGAACAACCGTTTCTGAAGTTAGCGATCCAAAGGCATCCCATAATGTGTCTTCCAGCTGACAGAGAGAGACCCTACATCCCACTGCTGGCTTGCCTCTGAAGCTAAGCAGTGTTGGTACTGGATGGGAGACCAGATGCTGCTTGAAGTGGTGTTGGAGTGCCAGTAAGAGGCACTCTTTCCTTTGGTCCCCCCAAAAATATCCCAATGGCCCAGGGCAGTGATTGGGGACATTGCCTTGTGTAAGCTGCTGTCTTTCTGATGGGATGTTAAACAGGTGTCCTGACTCTCTGTCCCATGGTGTTAACCCCGGTGTCCTGGCTAAATTCCCAATCTGTCCCTCATACCATCATGGCCACATAATCATCCCCAGCTTCCAATTGGCTCATTCATCCCCCCTCCTCTCCCCTGTAGCTATTCTCCAGTTCGTTGCTGTAAATGAGAATGTGTTCACAGTCAACTTACCTGGTAAGATCAGGGTTAAATCAGAATGAGAGAGTCCCTCCACTCCAACCCCCTCCACTCTGGCCAGCCAGCTGTGTGTGGGTCAGTATCCTGGCTCCCTCCTGTCACACAGACTGACCACCTGGGCAAACAGATGGGAATTTGCTACGGCTAATTCATCTAACCCGCACCGGTCGCTAGCTCGATTAGCACCAGTGCACACAGTTGACAGAGTGACTGGTGGCAGCCCACTGAGCCGAAGTGATGGCAAGGCCCATGGCAGACTTTAGCATTAGCCGTAAGAGATCCTTCAATCTAGCACAGCTGGGAGAGGTCATAGGGCTTGTTTATCTAAATGCTACAGATGAATATGTGATGTCAGAAACAAGAATATCAAGATGGCTGCCAAACTAGGAGCTTTTGAAGGGTGGTGATACAGATATTAAATGAATAGCCGGATATAATTTGGGTATTTGGCCATCACACATGGCAAAGGAATGAAACAGACTTGAATCCTAGCTAGCATCCCATGTAGGGCCTGTACAAAAATGTACAGTCAATAATCTGGAGCCTGTGTGGACATCAGGCTAGCATGTTGTAAGTGTAGCCCACTGGAAGACAGCAGTTAAATGTTTCATGGGTGGTAGTGGGGACACGTGTGGTGTCCTAGACAGCACACTGACTCCTGTACGTGCGAACGCTCACTGGGTCCTCCTAACGCTGGGTGGGATGGGGAAATGGGATGTAAAATATATATCCACAGGGAAAAGCACAAGCAGGATATCTAAATAAATGAAATTACTGAGCCTATAACTTTGGTATCCTGCGTGTGCTTTTCCCTGTGGATATATATTTGGAATTAGCACCGCAAACATCTACTTGGAACAGTTTATTATAGTCTTGGCTGAAAGGACTTTTGTCTAAAATGGGATTCCAACATTATGTTGACAAATGGGATGTATAGACCTCTCTGCTCAAATGGAATACACAGGACAAGGGTATATGCACCCAGTCCTTATGCAGACACATCAACATGTTTTTTTCCCCCATGTTTGGATGTCTGATTGATTGTTTGAGTTGCGTGGAATTTCTCAAAGCTGGAAACACAGAGTTCTGATCGAATCGAGAGAAAAGCCAATTAAACATTTTTGATGTGGAAGTCATTTGGAAGAGAACTTCAAATGTTTGTTTGAGGAGAATACGTTTTTCCCTCGTGTGTGTGTGTGTGCGTGTATGTGTGTGTACCTGTTTTTTTCCCTACCTTTATCTTGACTCACACAAATACCCTCTCCTTCAGCAAACACCGCAAAATGTCAGATAGCCTGCGTTGTTTGACTGTTCTTAAAAGCTTAGCCCTATTTCAAAGAAAGTTTTCCTGCTCTATTTACATATTTAGGATTTACGCTACCGGCGTGGAGCGTCAGATAGTGTTTTTCATCTTCAGCATAAGCCTGTGCTTTATCTTTTGGGGGTACCGTTTTAATTGGAAGTTTGGTACAAAGCAAGTGGTGCAAAAGAGGATCAAATCCTATGCTTAGAGGATTACACTGTACATTAGTGGATGCATTGGAAGGCCTGATCTGAAATTGAACTGGTTTTGAAATACGGAGAAGTCTCTGGTATCTGTGATATATATTTCTAAGTATCTTGCATTGGAAGGTAAATCCAGGCTTTAAAGTGATTTTACAGTAGCTATGCATAACTTGTCCATTAGAAGATATAGGTGTTTGTAATAGCTGTATTTTTAAAAGGTATATATTTCTGTCTGTCTGACATGTGAGGGTCATAACTGGAGCTACAAGCTCAGCCAGATAAGAAGCACATGCTAGTAATGAACTGGGGTGTAATCATTCGTCCAAACAGTTGCAAACAGTTACGTTTTGCAACAAAACAAGGGTTTCTATTGGACATTCAGGTAGGTCCGTTTCGTTCCGTTTGCATCCGTTTAAAGAAAGTTTTGCAACAGAATCGGCGTAATGAATACACTCCTGAGTCCAGACGAAACAGTTTTGTACTCAAGGGTGTGACTCCTTAAGGATTGGTGGCATGCAGCCGATTGGCTCCTGTGTTTGGTCTATGAGTTTGATAACGTGATCTTGTAATCTATGACACTGAAGATGAAGAAGCTGAATTTGGTGCTTTCTGCGTTTAGTTATGTGATGCAGTGGCGCTTTAAAGTTGAGCTAATAGTGTGGATTTGAGAGAGACCACTAAGCGTTGCAAGACCAGATGGGAGGGAGTGCTGGGTGTCACTGGGCTCTACTATGAGGCCTTTTGCCTGACGTGGTATAGGTATAAGTATCTTAATGGCTTGCAATGTGTCCAATACTGACACATCTTTTCTTCTCTATCTTTTCCAGGTCCGTCGTTCAAGCCGAGCTGCAGCAAGGCCCAGAGGTATCTAGAGTTCATCCCTATCAACCTGCACACCCAGAGGATGAGGGTGACGTGTCCCAGACAAACAGGTGTGTGTCCAAATGGACCTATAAAGCATACGGGTTGTATTCATTAGGCACCAAAAACGGATTCAAACAGGGAAGGACTAGCTGGACTTGTCCAATAAGAAATGTACATTTTAGTTTTCAGGGTTATGGTGTGCCCTAATGAATATAACCCTGACTATTACAACTTCACGGGGGTTTTCCAGCTGCTGGGAATGAGCACTGGGTTCTTGAACGTCACCTACAGCCGTTGCAGTTCAAGAGTTCACGTCCTTTGCTCTACTTCTTCTCTTGTCAGGAGAGCGCACAAGGCGCGGATCAGAGGCATCTGGGGTGCTGACAGGTGCACATTAACCCTGACAGACAGACCGACCGACAGACAATGGTATCACGAAGCCCTACGCGTTTGGCCCTGAGAGGGAATACACAGAATAGCCTGGCTTAGAGCTTCCATCTCCCTCTACAACCAACCCCAATACTCACCTCTCTGTAGTTCAGCCCTAGACTTGTCAAAATGCATTATGGCCGCTGACACGCTTCTACACGCTAGCTCTGGGATGCGCTCAGTAACTGCAAACGCGCTAGCTCTTGGGGAATGTTCCGCAGTTTCGGGTTTTCTCACCATTTGATTGATTGTAAAGTTGAAGGCTAGACAAGCCTTGACACAGATCTCGACTACTCTGCACATCAGGGACATACAATAAGGAGAATAAGGGGAATGGAGCTGTTAGCGAAAACCATGACTACTGACTGACTGGTCAAAAAGAAGGGTTAGTCAGAAGTCTACCACCCCTGAGAAAGAGGGAGAATTTGTTGAAAGAGATCTTTCCTGGTTCAGTTCAGCTTGGTTTCTGCTGCCAAGTTTCAGAAGACATAATAGCTCTTGAAACACACGTTGGTGCTTTGTTTGTTGATAAAATGGCTTCCACATAGTCTAGTCTGGTCACTCCCTTGGGCAGTTGTTTCCTTTGGGGTGAAAAACGATTCACTTTGCCTTGCGTTCCAGGAAAGCATGTGTTAAACACGCGTCCATCCATGTAAATGACATCAGCATCCTTTCTGTTAGTCACCTAATTTTCTGTGCTTGTCAGGAATTATAGTCGTATTTCCTCTAGTTTGGTTTTTCTTTCCTCCCAAACAAACCAAACCAAACCAAACCAAACCAAACCAAACCAAACCATGCATAGCTTTTGCATTTGGATTTGCGTTCCACTGTTGATCATGTAGCGAGAGAATGAGAGAAGGTGACGATACTAGCGACTAGCGACTGGCTAGCGTGGGAGCACAGTATGATGACTCAGTCACCATTTATGGCATTGTTTGAACGACAGACCATCTAGGGGCGATCACATCTGTGGCCATCTCGAGGAAGAGACATTCCCACATATGTCCTAGGGTCACTGAAGCCAGGAGAGGTGTAAAGACAGACTTGAATCGACGGAATTAATGTTTGGATTGTTTCAAGAGTTCAGGTAGAGCTACGGCGGTTGATATGTTTAATTGTACTGTAATAATATTGGATTTATTGCTACAGAGAAACTGTCGTTCTGTTCATCGGGCGGCGGATAGTTCAAAGAAGAGCAACACAGGTGTGCTCTTATCATACGGTGTTGAGGTGTGGTGATTAGATCCGAGAATGTGTAAGTTTTCATGTCTTTGTTGTCATGTTTTGGGCCATCAAAGTGAAGTTAATTAGACAATAGGAGATCCAGGGAATTGGCTCTCTTGGAAGAATAAAAGTTGAGCTTTAACTTCGATCATGGAGTCATTGGTTAACGTGAAATACGTTGGTACTGTCGTGGTGAATATTCTATGCTGTAAAGACTTATTTTAAAAAGGATATTTTGTATCCTTTTTATCGTGAAGATTTCTGGTATGTATCATTTGCAAATTGTATTCTTATTGCGTAACTGTAATAAATGTGATTACTTTTAAATGGATACGAACCACAGTCCTCACATTTTTGAGTAATTTTCCTTGGATTATTATTTGGTGAAATGTTCAATGGTAAATGTTATTCACAATAGTCATAGCATAAATGCTTGGTCTCTAACTGTGCGTCTCTGAGCTAAGGTTAACTCAATAATAACTACTTAATGCTACTTAACTACTTAAAGATATTAGCTCCTTATTCCTCAGCCTCTCAATAATTGCAGAGTAAGGAAACAGTGTCCATTTGGGCTATGTAAAAGGGACATTTTATCTCCCTTAACCCATTCCCATGTCCTGTTTAAGTAAGTATGAATTATTCAAATGTATCTCACCGGCCCGCAATAATTTCTCCTCCCAGGGAGAGGAGACAGGTCCCCCCCCCCACCCTATGGTTCTCCAGTCGATTTATGGGGGCAGACGGGGGGGCGGAGGGGGGACACTAGGAAATCAGCTAGAGCAAATTGGCCCGTGTGAGTGATGTTGCCGGCTCACCATTGTATTTCATTGTGTCGCTGTATGTTGTGAGGCAGTAGCCAATTAAGGGGAGCTGGGAAGTTTGAGAACCCAGGGGCCGAGCAGGGAGAGGTGGGGGACAAGGGGGCCATGTCGGCGACCATGGGATCATTAAGACGGAAGCGTGGGGCGAGTGCCAACCACAACCCTTCGCATTCAGAGCAGCGCTGTCAGTAATTGCTGTCGACGGGACTTCAAACAGGACTTTCTGTGGCGGCTGGCTGCTCTGCCGTCCCAGAGGCCGTTTGTTAGCTGACCTCCACCGCACTAAACCACCACACTGGAGGATTCACACACACACACACACACACACACACACACACACACACATACACACACTCACACACTCACACACACACACACACACACACACACACACACACTCACACACTCACAAACTCATCATCATCATCATCATCATCATCATCATCACCTCTCCTCTACATATTCCAAACAAAACCTTGTATGACTATTGTCCTGCGTCACAATTTTCCACCTTCCTTCTGAGGAAAAAAAGTTTATAGAAGTCTCATGTTTGTCTTTTTCTCAAACCCTCCCCTCCTTCTTGACCCCCCCTTCTTCATGTTCCCATCCCTTTCTCTCTACTTGGTGTATTGTACTGTACAACACAGTTCCCGCTAACCCCAGGCGGGACACCTTCTTGCCTCCCCAGATGCATTCTATGACGTGATCACGGTGGGGGCCCCAGCGGCCCACTTCCAGGGCTTTAAGGGCGGAGGGCTGCAGCGACTACTGAGCAGACATGAGGCAGAGAAGAAGAGGTGAGACAGCCTCATTATACAACACATACCATGCAGCAGAGACAGGGCTGCCTTGGACAATAGATTCATACCCAAATGCAACCCTCCTGGTTAAATAAAGCGTTAGTGTCTTTGTCCAAAAAGGCACCATATTCCATGTATAGTACAGTGCACTACTTTTGGCCTGGGTACGGGGTGCCATTTTGGATTGGCCCACTTTAGGGTGGAGAGGTATAGGATACTAACAGAGAAGGATGGATGTAAGTCTGTCTCTGACTGGATTTCATGTGAGGCTTGTTCTGCTAACGACAGGTGAATGTAGCAGGGCCAGCATTGGTAGTGACAGATTCATTTGGTCCTGACATAAGGATTTGATTTGTGCAAGTAGGGCTAGGCTACGCAGTACTGTTAGTGACAGCTGAGCTGGGAGGTTTGACTCAATTGGGATCTGCTCTGTTTGCCACTGACGGCTTTATTTGACTGGAGGGGCGTAGGCCCTAATGCCGTTGAGACTGTTGACTGACTCAGGCTTTTTGTATTTACTCACCGGCTTCTCTCTCTGTGCGGTGGCCATTTTGGATCTTCCAGGTCCCTTCGCAATAACCCTGACTCGTCCCTATTGACACGCCGAGAGACTGTGATTGAATTGTGTCTGTTTGATTCAATTACCTAGCGCCCATCGCGGGCTGTGGCTGTGTGCATGATGTAGAGTCTCTCTCTCTCTGACGGAGAAGACATGTCTAATTAGTATGTTCTCATCGAGCGGGGCCGTCACAGGCCTGACAAACACCCCGATGGGGGTAATATAGTGATGTAGGTGAACTGAGAACAGTGACAGTACAGTAACAGTCCCAACCACCATCCCCCCTATTCATAAAGCGTCTCATTGTAAGAAGTGCTGATCTAGGATCAGGCCCTCCCCCGTCCATTTCATCGTATTCAATATTAGGTAAAATGCTAAACTGATCCTAGATCAGCACTGAGACGTTTTTAGGAATACAGCTTGGCCCTGGGGTCGTTAATCAAGATGGCCGCTTTAATGTCCTCCGATCTGAGATCAGCGTTTTGTATCTTGTCGACGTTTGCCCTTCCCATGCTGTAAGATGGAGGGGGGTTGTCATGGGTTCAGCGTGTGGCCACTTGAGTGATGCCTGAGGAAATGAGAGGTGATTTTCCCCAAAGCTTCTCTGTCGAGTGCCGAGTCATTATGGACCATGTCAGAGCCAATTAGTTACACTGAGTTTAGAGCTCAACAAAGAAGAGGGTAAGAGGAGATGGAGAGAAAGAAAGAGAGAGAAAGAAAGAATGAAACCAAGAGAAAAGAAGTTTAAAGAAATATAAGTTAGAACTTTTTTTTTGATGAACTGCACAAGCGAATTTGCCCGGTAGTCAACGCTTATCTGCTAGCATACACTACGATAAGAGTTAGTATATATTTTGGAACGAAGAGAGTCCACTGAAGTAAAATCAATTGCTTTGAAAGAGAGATTAGACTGGGCAAGGAAGGAGTACCCAGGGATACTTTTTTGTCTCATATTTGACTTAGCTAACTGTAGCTTATATTTTTCAATTTTCCGCCTGGCTAATCGAGGAACAGCCAACTGCCAAGCCCCATCTCATGTCTGACCCGAAATCCAGTCATTTGTCAGTCATTTCCCTAAAATGGGATTTCATGCTCCTCTCCATGGTTATCTTGGATTTGCTTCTATTTGCCTCGTTGGCATTTTAATGGAGTTGCATGTTTTCTTTCAATGGGGGCAAATCAATTCCCGTGACTTAATTTGCATGTTATGCCACGGTGGACACTTTTATTTTGACTAGAGCGTATCTGCCAAGAGGTGCTCTTCAATGTGCTGTTGAAGACCGTGTTTTGTGTTTTGAAATAAATTGAAATTAAGTCATGTTATGAAAATAGATAGCGAGGTTAGACCTAATCTGTAGACACACACAGACAGACACCCTGCCTTTGAACAAGAGCCTTTTGTAATCGTCTTTGATTAAAGGGAACACTAGTCTAGATGTGAGACTTGACTGTTCAATGACATATAAATGAATCAAAGGGAGGAGAGGAAAAATGAAAAAGCTGGAGGTGGAACCAGGAGGGCAAAAAAAGAGCCATTCATCTCGGGCACCTAGAGGAGGGGAAGGGGGAGACGAGAGAGGGGAGAGGGAGGGGGGAGAGAGCAGCGATGGAGGGAGGGGAGATCGAAGAGGGAGAGGGGAGAGGGAGGTGGGAGATGGTGAAGAGAGCGAGTGGGTTGGGAAGGAAGAGGGGATAGAAGAGGAGTGTGCGAAAGAGAGGGAGGCGAGAGATGGGGAGAGGGAGAGAGAGCGGGATGGGAGCAACAGCCAGAGCCAGCGGTATCTTCTTAGTATGGGGCCTTGAAAGGAAGTAAAATTAACAGCTGCACTTCGGGCCCCATCAGTATCCTACAAAGCTATTTACATACAGGGCAGGTGCATTTAGCTTTCATTAATGCCTTCCACCCAAATGGCTGTTTGAAAAGTCAACGATTTTCTTTTTTTCCTTCTTTTTAATTGAACCCTGTAGACGTAGCAGACTAATCTTTCTTTAACAAGCCCCTCCTTTGAATCATTCAGCTTTTTGTACAGTAGACGCTTACTTTGGCTGGAGCCCAGGTTTATTTAATGTGCATCATCAGGATCTGTAAGGGGGAACACTGCTGGGCTGAGGTTGAAGCACTTGTTGTTTTTATACAGTACTCTCTCTCTCTCGTTCTCTCTCTCTCCAATTGTGTGTGTGCTTGTGTGTACACGCACTGGGCCCCAGCATGAAGGCTGCCCCAGCTTATGAGGTCAGGTGTTGTGTGTGTGTGTGTGTGCGTGTGCATGCGCAAGCTGTGCTGTGTCGCTCCTTCGCTGTACGCACTGCCGAGTATCTGACCTTTATTGTTGTGGGGCCGCCGTCTGCTCAGGCAACACTGCCTAACGGTCATTTTGGGGTGTGGAGGGGAGCAGCAGTCACAGCAGGGACAGTTTGGTTCAGGCTACAGTACATACACCTAATAGAGTCCCCTGATGTCAAGGTTTAACTTCACTTGCAAAACTAAAGTCCAACTAAATAGGGTGTGTGTGTGTTATTCCCAGGCAGTTCGTTAAACAGACAGATGCCTGTTGGTTTCAAAGAGAGGACCTTGGTAGTTTTTTAAATTGTATTTAACCAGGTAGGCCAGTTGAGTACAAGTTCTCATTTACAACTGCAACCTGGTCACAATAAAGCAAAGCAGTGTGACACAAATAACAGAGTTACACATGGAATAAACAAACATACAGTCAATAACACAATAGAAAAATCTATACAGTGTGTGCAAATGTAGTAAGATTAAGGAGGTAAGGCAATAAATAGGCCATAGCGGTGAAATAATTACAATTTAGCATTAACACTGGAGTGATAGATGTGCAGATGGTGATGTGCAAGTAGAGATACTGGAGTGCCAAGGAGCAAAATAAGTTGCATATTTGTAACGGTCGTCGGTGGAAGAAGGTGAGGACCAATGCACAGCGTGGGTAGTGTCCATGTTTTTAATAAAGAAATTGAACACTGAACAAAAACAACAAAGTGAACGAACGAAACCGAAACAGTTCTGTCTGGTGCAGAATACAAACACTCAACAGAAAATAATCACCCACAAATCAAGGGTGAAAACAGGCTGCCTAAGTATGGTTCTCAATCAGGGACAACGATTGACACTTGCCTCTGATTGAGAACCATACCAGGCCAAACACAGAAATACCAACTCCTAGAAAAACAAACATAGACAACCCACCCAACTCACGCCCTGACCATACAAAAACAAAGACATAACAAATGAACTAAGGTCAGAACGTGACAGTATTAGAACCAGTAGTGAACTAATTAACACTATCTTGTGCAAACACAGGCTGTTTTGGCATCAGGCTGTCTGTCTGTGTGATGGAGAAGGGCAGTAGCCCTGGTCAGATGTAAGAAACTGTGCATTTCATTCCATATTTCTATGCTTCTGTCCTCCTATATGATAGTGTGGGTTTTGGCAGTAGCCTTGGTCAGATTTATAGTAAGGACTGGTCTGAAATCAGTGCCTAGTCCCGTGAGAGAGTGGCTGTTGGTCCTTATTTGATTTGAGAAACAGTTCTAAGATCAGTTGCTATCCAGCACTGTCTTACGACAAACTGGGCTTTGGGGAACCAGACCTGAGGAACCAATGGACACAATCTTGTTCAAACACAGGCTGTTCTGGCATCAGTCTGGTGCAGGTTGTATGTCCGTTTGATGGAGGAGGACTTTGACAGTGGCCCTATTAACTGGTCTGCGATCAGTTGCATTCCAGCCTTGTCTCTATGACGGAGTCGGTTTTTGTAATGTCATTGGTCTGGTCAGGTCCATGCTGGTTTAGGATCAGTTGCTATACAGTCCTCTCACTTATGACAGAGTGGGCTTTAGCAGTGACCAGACTGGTCTACAATCAGTTGCCTTACAGTGCCAGGCCTGTCTGTGTCTCAATGACAGAGTGTGTTTTTTGGCCCGGGTCCTGCCGTCCTCCGATGCAGTGTTCTGCTCCTGCTGGCTGTCAACAGCAGGCCTGGAAGCTCTTCATTAATTTCCTTCCCCACTATTAATTAGCCATGAGCCAGAGACACGGGCTTAATTAGAGACGAGAGGCTGCTGCTTCTTCTTCTTCTCCTCCTTTTTCTCTTTCCCTCTCTCCCTCTCATTACTGTCATAACCAATTCCCATTGATCGTTTAGGAACATCAAGGGAGGACGTTTTGCTAGACTGCTTACTATTTGCTAGTTTTGATAATTCCTTCTAATAGGTAGGTCTAGAGTGGGTGGGTGGATGCTCCAGGGTGGAGAGCGAGGTGTGGGATAGCTAGCCCACTAGGGAGGCTGTGTCTGGGGGAGAGTTGGGTCGATAAAGACCCCCCCTCACCCCCTCCTGGGGGGTTCTGGTTCTCTCAGATGTAACCTACCGGAGATATAAGATCATCTGCAGAGTAAAAACATGTATACAAACATGTATTTTACATTAAACTAGCTAGCTTGTGGCTCAGCAAATTGCCAGTAGATGCTAAGAAACACAACCAAAATCCTTTGCTTCTTGATTAAACACCTAACAACAACATTCCTCCACCATTGTAAACAAGGATATTCCAGGTCGGGTGTCCATTTTCAAGCTTTCCCTTAACAAGCAGGGTTTCTGTTCTCTTCACTGTGCTTGTCGGCAGCCATCTTGGCTTTGGTGGAAGCTAGCTAGCTTATTGGACTGACAGGCCATCCTGATGAGGAAATTATGGTTTCCCTCCAATAACCAGCTCCGATATAGGTCAATGCTCTCCTGTGGCATCAGGCGGTAGGGACCATGTGTAAACACTGATTATCCACAGCACAGGATACCTAATGGCTGGATTTGTACTTATGAGTCAAAAGTGTTGTTATGCAGCTGGAATTAGCTCATGAGTCTCTGTCTGCCTCACTCAGACAATGTTGTTTTTCCGGTGGTATTCTGTTTTATTGATCTTCTAACATTTGTACCCTCCTGTATAATGTGGTAATAAGAACTCAAACTCAAAGAGAATACCCAAGTTTTAACGAAATGACTTACGTAAGTTAGCATTCAAACAAATGTTGGCTTTTTCCCTCGTATTCCCTAGCAACTTCCCTAGTATTGACTATAGGCTAGGCTACTCTGTAGAGATGGGATAAGATGCTACTGGATCTTATAAGAGGCCGAAGTCTGATTGTCTATGGGTTGCAGCGGGTGGCCTATCCCCAGAGAACTCATTAGCCGTAATGACAAGGCCAGCGTTTGTTAGCGCTAACCAATCAGATGCTACATTGGCAGCAGCTAGCTAGCCCCCTGAAGTACACCTGAAGTAATAAAGGTCCCCAGGTTTTGGCACTGTACTGATGAAGCAGGTAGAGGATGTGTCAGAAAAGATTGCTTTGAGGACTCTTCTTTTCTACTCGCTCTCTCGTTCTCAAGACATTCACTCTTTCAGTCTTCAGTCAGTTATGCCTTGGGATCTGGCTCCAGGGTCTGGCCTACATACAGGATGTTCAGAGCTGAATCTAAACGAGCTGGGAGGGTTGACTGCCTCAAATCGCTGCTTCGTTAACGCACGCGCTTGGTCTGATGGCAGGAAATCACTGTGGAGAACTCAATGAAAGTCATTGAAACTTTACTTGAGGTGAACGTTTGATTGGGACTGATGTGCCCTGAATCTATGAACGGACAAAACACGTTTCATCTGAGGGTAAAACGCTTCCCTAAAAATTTTTTCAAGTATTAATTATTCATAATTTTCATCTGGCTGCAGATATTAATTAGGTTGTTTTAGATTGAAGCGTTGGAAAGCATTGATCTATGATACAGTTTCAGGCAACTAGAGCAACATTTTACTTACTGTATCCAGACTATACCACACACTGTATCGTGGCGGTAATGAATCCAACTAGAAAACGTTTACCAGTGGATTGTTTTTGATTACCCTATTATCTTAAACTACAAACCGATCCATAGTCATCACTGTTCTAAATGGACAAAATAATTGTATGGGGAATGTGTACGTTCTGCTTACTAATGACATATCATGGGTTGGCTATTGATTGGAGGCAGAATGAGCTGAAATGAATCTGTTCTTGCAGGTGGTTTGCAATATGCCTGGACATTGGTTACTCTGTGGGCAAGTCATTGATTTAATCTAAATAACTCCCAGGCCCAGGTTCTGTCTACAGTATCATTGATCCATCTCCTTCGTTTCTCACTTCTCGCTCTCTCCGGTCAAGTTAGTAGAGTCAAATATGGTGAACTTCTGAGTATGTAAAATAGTTGAATATGTTTAGCACTGCTGAAACTAGCTGGATTCATACAGTCAAATTTAACCGCATGCAATAAATGGTAAAACCTGAGTTTTTACAATGTTTCTTATTTTATCCGTTTTTATCTACACTGCTGTTTACAATCCTCTAAAATCTTGACCCTTTTCTTTTCCTCTCTCTCTCTCTCTCTCTCTCTCTCTCTCTCTCTCTCTCTCTCTCTCTCTCTCTCTCTCTCTCTCTCTCTCTCTCTCTCTCTTTCTCTCTCTTTCTCTCTTTCTCTCTTTCTCTCTTTCTCTCTTTCTCTCTCTTTCTCTCTCTTTCTCTCTCTTTCTCTCTCTTTCTTTCTCAATTCAATTCGAGGGGCTTTATTGGCTTGGGAAACATGTGTTAACATTGCCAAAGCAAGTGAGGTAGATAATATACAAAAGTGAAATAAACAATAAAAATTAACAGTAAACATTACACATACAGAAATGTCAAAACATACAGTGTTTTAACAATGTACAAATGGTTAAAGGACACAAGATGATAAAATAAATAAGCATAAATATAATAATAACAACAATTTCTCTCTCTCTCTCTCCATCACCTCTTCAGTTTCAGCACAGCATACCAGTGCATCTACTACTCCCCGGAGCACACAGCCAAAGCCCAGGAGGTGTTGCACAGTGTGGGCCATCTCCAACCTCTCATCTCGGGCCTGGCAGACCAGCTGCTTCAGGCCGCCCAGCAGCACTCCATGGCTGGGCTGAGGGAGGCACTCAAGACCCTGGCTGGAAAGGTGAGTAGGCCTCTACCACCACAACTATCAGAACTACCAGCTCTTTCCTTGTTCTTTTCCCCACCATTTAGCTCCAAGCCTGGGGTGGGAGTGCTACTTAGTGTCCCTGGCTGGATCTCTAGCCACACAGGTCTCCAACTACCACCACAATCTACCCCCTCTGTCCATGTTCCTTTCCCTCACGATGGAGCTCAAAGGTACAGGTAGAAGTGCTATGCTTAACTTGTCTGGATCTGTAGCCCCCCCCCCCCCCCCCCCCCCCCCCCACCATCTGGATGTGTGTAGCACCACAGGGGAGCTCATTTTAGAGCTCTTCCCTCCTGCTGTGCTAGTGTGTAATCAGGCAAAGTGAAGCCTGGGAGGTGAAGCCTGGGAGGTGAGCTACCAGGGGGATTACAACTGGAGCTATTTGTAGAAAATCTCCTTTACAGTGACTCTGAGTGTGAACATGCTTTGCCTCAGAGATGATTGTTTATACTGTATTTTGTTTAATATATTTGGCTGCAGCAAGTGTATTTTAGTGACCTGAAGTTGCCCTTCAAGCGTACTACTACAAAACATCTGCCGTGAAGACATCTAGCTCTAGGGTTAAACACACCCCAAACACGCACACACCTCTCGTCATACCCACTGTCCATAACTCATCATTAAAACGACAAAACCAACTCAAGTGAATTGCGAGTCCACAAGCGCAGAGTTTTATGAACAAGACACTTGGTGTTTTATCCGTGTAATTATGAATTACATCTGGTGCTGTCAGATTTGCAATCTGCTGCAGTGAGTGAGTGAGAGATTGTTTTTGCCACAGTGGAGTAGAGCCCAATCAGACAGCTTCATTGGTACATTCTCTCTGTCACCGCTTCCCCTCATCCTTGATTAGACACGCAGGCGGCCTGGTCAGCACCGGCCCTGCTCCTCTGATTGGAACTTCAAACTTTGTGTGTCTCTGTCTCGGTTATTGGATGTGTGTGGGTGGTGGGCGGAGTGAGGGAGGCTTGTGGTAGGGTGTGTGTGTGTGGGCGGAGTGAGGGAGGCTTGTGGTAGGGTGTGTACGGGGGAAAAATATAGTTGGATGGGGAGATTGATTGATGGTTGTCCGTTGGATAGCTGTTCATGTCATATGTATGAGTAGTCTGTCATAGAATGTGTGTTTGCACATTTGCTTATAGTGCTGAGTTCACCCTAAGTAGCTCCTCTATCAATTATTTATTTATTTAACATGTTTTATTTCACCAGGTAGGCCAGTTGAGAACAAGTTCTCATTTACAACTGCGACCTGGCCAAGATGAAGCAAAGCAGTGTGACAAAAACAACAACACATTGATAATCCATAGTCCGCCTAGCAACACCACACATTCAGCACACAATTTTCACCATATAATGTATGAGGTGGTCTACCCGTGGCGTTTCCACGGAAACTCTCAAAACACACATTCACTCACACACACACACAGCCATGCTGGCTCCCTGGGTTGGTGTGTGTCCTCTGTCCAGACAGATGGCTGTGGAGTTTCGGTCCATAGAGCGAGAGAGACAGACAGAGCCCTAATGAAAGCAGATAGAGGTTTGATCCACAGTCACGTTACTCACCAAGGACAGCTCCCACTGCCAGCGTCTCACACAGAGACTTCTCCTCCAGAGAGTCTGGGAGTGAGATGAGCAGTGGGGGGAGAAGTTAGCCTGGGATTCAAACAGATTATTTCACAATTTTCAGCTTCGATTCAAGGCTATGGAGGAGTGTTGTCACTGGGCCGGGTGGATGCTGTGACACTCCCCTCAGGGAAAGGGATAGTGGGGAGTTTAAAACAGAAAACTCACACTATGAAACAAAAAAAAGATCTACAACGATCTACGGGTTCTCAGATGCTGTGTTATTACTGCTACTGCTGCTATTGGTGGTGATGATGATCAGTGAAAGAACGATGCATCAATTCATCTCCTGCCTTCTGGGAACTGATGCTTATGTCCAAAAGCGCAGAATACCTATTACTATTATCTTCTATGCATTGCTACAGTATAAGAGGATTGCCTTATTTGGGCAGAAAAACGTCCTGTGTTAAATTACATTGGATACGGCGTGCCTACCAGGCATGGCTATGAGGTCATCACCTCTCCCAGTCTATATCTAGCACTTTCCATTCAACATCTTTCTCCTCTCTGTACATGTTTCTCCTTTAATAAAGTAGGAAGTACCATACATGCACTACCGGTCAAAAGTTTTAGAACACCTACTCATTCCAGAGTTTTTCTTTATTTTTTACTATTTTCTACATTCTAGAATAGTAGTGAAGACATCACAACTATGAAATAACACCTATGGAATCATGTAGTAACCAAAAAGAAAAAGAAATCAAAATATATTTTATATTTCATATTCTTCAAATAGCCACCCTTTGCCTTGACAGCACACTTTTGGCAGTCTCTCAACCAGCTTTATGAGGTAGTCACCTGGAATGCATTTCAATTAACAGGTGTGCCTTATTAAAAGTTAATTTGTGGAATTTCTTTCCTTCTTAATGTGTTTGGGCCAATCAGTAGTGTTGTGACAAGGTAGTGGTGGTTTACAGAAGATAGCCCTATTTGGTAAAACACCAAGTCCATATTATGGCAAGAACAGCTCAAATAAGCAAAGAGAAACGACAGTCCATCATTACATTAAGACACGAAGGTCAGTCAATGTGGACAATGTCAAGAACTTTGAAAGTTTCTTCAAGTGCAGTCGCAAAAACCTTCAAGCTCTATGATGAAACTGGCTCTCATGAGGACCGCCACAGGAATGGAAGACCCAAAGTTCATTTGAGTTACCAGCCTCAGAAATTTCAGCCCAAATAAATGCTTCACAGAGTTCAAGTAACAGACACATCTAAAAATCAACTGTTCAGAGGAGACTGTGTGAATCAGGCCTTCATCGTCGAATTGCTACAAAGAACCCACTTCTAAAAGACACCAATGAGAAGAAGAGACTTGCCTGGGCCACAAAACGTGAGCAATGGACATTAGACCATTGGAAATTTGTTGTTTGGTCTGGAGTCCAAATTGGAGATTTTTGGTTCCAACCGCTGTGTCTTTGTGAGACGCAGAGTAGGTGAACAGATGATCTCCGCATGTGTATTTCCAACCGTAAGGCATGGAGGAGGTGGTGTGGGGGTGCTTTGATGGTGACACTGTCTGTGAATTATTTAGAATTCAAGGCACACTTAACCAGCATGGCTACCATAGCATTCTGCAGCGATACGCCATCCCATCTGGTTTGTGTTTAGTGGGACTATCATTTGTTTTTCAATAGGACAATGACCCAACACACCTCCAGGCTGTGTAAGGGCTATTTTACCAAGAAGGAGAGTGATGGAGTGCTGCATCAGATGACCTGGCATCCACAATCCCCTGACCTTAATCAAATCGAGATGGTTTGCGATGTGTCGGACCGCAGAGTGAAGGAAAAGCAGCCAACAAGTGCTCAGCATATGTGGGAACTCCTTCAAGACTGTTGGAAAAGGATCCCAGGTGAAAAATAAAGAAAAACCCTTGAATGAGTAGGTGTTCTAAAGCTTTTGACCGGTAGTGTAGGTTTGCAAAGGGAGGGTATATTACTGGAAACTTTCTAAGTGTATCAGTAAACTACCAGACTTTTGGTAGCTTTCAAGGTTTTGGGGGAATTTTATACAGGTACTTCAGATTATCGCAGGTGTCTGTAATTATCTCTGTCCCTCTGTGTGGCCTTATCACATGTGAACATATATAAAATAATAAGATTTAAAAAATATTTATAGAATGACAAAGCCGTAAAACATTATCCTAAATATAAACCATCAACTTAGTGAATACCATTGGTGTGGGTTTCAGCATGAAATATTATTGATATATTTTTATTTTTATGTCTTTGTTGTAAATGTTTCGGTGCCAAACTGGTGGCAATTGTGAAAAAGTCAATAGTAGGAGGATTTGCAGAGTTAATTCAAATGAATGCCATCGTTGATTTTTTTTAAATTAGTTTGACTATTTTCTCTTGATCCACATCCACTAGAAACTCATGGACAATATGGACACGGATATAAACAAATTATACTTTATATGAGAATTTTTTATTATTCAAGTATAACTTACCAGAGTTACCATAGATTACCTGTTAATTTCCATAGTTACCATAGATTACCTGTTAATTTCCATAGTTACCATAGATGACCTGTTAATTACCAGAGTTTAACTGTTAATTACCAGAGTTAACTGTTAATTACCAGAGTTAACTGTTAATTACCAGCGTTACCGTAGATGACCTGTTAATTACCAGAATTACCGTAGGTGACCTGTTACTTACCAGAGTTACCGTAGGTGACCTGTTACTTACCAGAGTTACCGTAGGTGACCTGTTACTTACCAGAGTTACCGTAGGTGACCTGTTACTTACCAGAGTTACCGTAGGTGACCTGTTACTTACCAGAGTTACCGTAGGTGACCTGTTACTTACCAGAGTTACCGTAGGCGACCTGTTAATTACCAGAGTTACCGTAGACGACCTGTTAATTACCAGCGTTGCCGTAGACGACCTGTTAATTACCAGCGTTGCCGTAGACGCCCTGTTAATTACCAGCGTTGCCGAAGACGCCCTGTTAATTACCAGCGTTGCCGTAGACGACCTGTTAATTACCAGCGTTGCCGTAGACGACCTGTTAATTACCAGCGTTGCCGTAGGTGACCTGTTAATTACCAGCGTTGCCGTAGACGCCCTGTTAATTACCAGCGTTGCCGTAGACGACCTGTTAATTACCAGCGTTGCCGTAGACGCCCTGTTAATTACCAGCGTTGCCGTAGACGACCTGTTAATTACCAGCGTTGCCGTAGACGACCTGTTAATTACCAGCGTTGCCGTAGACGACCTGTTAATTACCAGCGTTGCCGTAGACGACCTGTTAATTACCAGCGTTGCCGTAGACGACCTGTTAATTACCAGCGTTACCGAAGATTCCAGTAACTTTGGTAAATGACCAGTAGATTTATAACCCTAATCATACAGTATAGTACAGACAACTCCTCTCATCCTCTTCAAATCAGCAGTGAGCGTATAGCCTTGCAGTTTTTTCATCTACTTTAGATCAAAGATTCAGTATCACACATAAAAACCACTCCTCCTCTTGCAGTTCTTTCATCTACTTTAGATCATACAGTATTACACATAAAAACCACTCCTCCAACCGTAAGCATTTCACCTCTGACTTGCACTTTTCCCTCAGTTGAGATCACAGATGTATTGAAGAACGCAATGTTTCTTTCTCTCAGGGGATTTCCGGTCCTTAGTTCTCCACAGTAGGTGAAGGTGAGAACCAAAGTGAAGTGAAGTTCTCACTTGAGATTGAGGTGAGCAAAAGTAGGATAAGATAACAAAGCGAGCGATTTGAAATGTGTTTTTCTTTCACCAGAGACAGTTAAAACCAAGTCCTAGATTAGAACACACATTCATCTGATATTGTACCGTGTGTTTAGTGGACTCGCTGTCTGAGAAACCGACCCTGAGAGTTTTTCTGTGTCAGACGCAACACCTTCAAATGCACCACACAGCGCAGTATAGACAATCCTCCCCTAAGAATGGTTCACTACTTTCAAATCTACCCGAAATGCAAACAACAGAGAGAGAGAATCAACCTGGAGACCATCAACTATCTGAATCATTGTGAGTTAGTCTATTAGAATATCAACTATCTGAGTTATATTGTGAGTTAGTCTAATAGAATATCAACTATCTGAGTTATATTGTGAGTTAGTCTATTAGAATATCAACTATCTGAGTTATATTGTGAGTTAGTCTAATAGAATAACAACTATCTGAGTTATATTGTGAGTTAGTCTAATAGAATATCAACTATCTGAGTTATATTGTGAGTTAGTCTAATAGAATATCAACTATCTGAGTTATATTGTGAGTTAGTCTAATAGAATATCAACTATCTGAGTTATATTGTGAGTTAGTCTATTAGAATATCAACTATCTGAGTTATATTGTGAGTTAGTCTAATAGAATATCAACTATCTGAGTTATATTGTGAGTTAGTCTATTAGAATATCAACTATCTGAGTTATATTGTGAGTTAGTCTAATAGAATATCAACTATCTGAGTTATATTGTGAGTTAGTCTAATAGAATATCAACTATCTGAGTTATATTGTGAGTTAGTCTATTAGAATATCAACTATCTGAGTTATATTGTGAGTTAGTCTAATAGAATATCAACTATCTGAGTTATATTCAAATCAAATTTATTTATATAGCCCTTCGTACATCAGCTGATATCTCAAAGTGCTGTACAGAAACCCAGCCTAAAACCCCAAACAGCAAGCAATGCAGGTGTAGAAGCACGGTGGCTAGGAAAAACTCCCTAGAAAGGCCAAAACCTAGGAAGAAACCTAGAGAGGAACCAGGCTATGTGGGGTGGCCAGTCCTCTTCTGGCTGTGCCGGGTGGAGATTATAACAGAACATGGCCAAGATGTTCAAATGTTCATAAATGACCAGCATGGTCGAATAATAATAAGGCAGAACAGTTGAAACTGGAGCAGCAGCACGGTCAGGTGGACTGGGGACAGCAAGGAGTCATCATGTCAGGTATTCCTGGGGCATGGTCCTAGGGCTCAGGTCCTCCGAGAGAGAGAAAGAAAGAGAGAAGGAGAGAATTAGAGAACGCACACTTAGATTCACACAGGACACCAAATAGGACAGGAGAAGTACTCCAGATATAACAAACTGACCCTAGCCCCCCGACACATGAACTACTGCAGCATAAATACTGGAGGCTGAGACAGGAGGGGTCAGGAGACACTGTGGCCCCATCCGAGGACACCCCCGGACAGGGCCAAACAGGAAGGATATAACCCCACCCACTTTGCCAAAGCACAGCCCCCACACCACTAGAGGGATATCTTCAACCACCAACTTGTGAGTTAGTCTATTAGAATATCAACTATCATAGTCATTGTGAGTTAGTCTATTAGAATATCAACTATCTGAGTCATTGTGAGTTAGTCTAATAATCAAATCAAATCAAATTTTATTTGTCACATACACATGGTTAGCAGATGTTAATGCGAGTGTAGCGAAATGCTTGTGAAAAAAAACCTAGGAACGCGAAGCGAGGCGGCCATCTCTGCCGGCGCCGGAAGATAATAGAATATCAACTATCTGAGTCATTGTGAGTTAGTCTATTAGAATGTCAACTATCTGAGTCATTGTGAGTTAGTCTATTAGAATATCAACTATCTTAGTCATTGTGAGTTAGTCTATTAGAATATCAACTATCTGAGTCATTGTTAGTCTAATCCTAATATAATAACAATGGCTCTGGATGGGCTTTGTCACAGTCAAATAGCTTGGTCCCTTGACCCCGCAGTTAACAAGAGCAAATATGACCAGAGTGTGAAATACCATGTCTCTCTCCATGCATTGTTCAGTCAGCCCAGGAAAGCCAATGAAAACCAAATGTCTTCCATCGATTGCAAATGAATGTCGTGGAAGATAAGCACATATCTGTTTGAATATGGATTTTGGCATTTTAAGTTCCTTTTGGGTTTTTGTGGGAGGTTTGATCCTATTGAGGTTTTTTGCTTCACTGATTTGTGTGTGGGGTTATGGGGAAGTATGTGGGGTTGGGTTGTGGGGAAGTGTGTGGGGTTGGGTTGTGGGGAAGTGTGTGGGGTTGGGTTGTGGGGAAGTGTGTGGGGTTGGGTTGTGGGGAAGTGTGTGGTGCTTGGTTGTGGGGAAGTGTGTGGGGCTGGGTTGTGGGGAAGTGTGTGGGGTTGGGTTGTGGGGATGTGTGTGGGGCTGGGTTGTGGGGTTGGATTGTGGGGAAGTGTGTGGGGTTGGGTTGTGGGGTTGGATTGTGGGGAAGTGTGTGGGATTGGGTTGTGGGTTGGATTGTGGGGAAGTGTGTGGAGTTGTGGGGTTGGATTGTGGGGAAGTGTGTGGGGTTGGATTGTGGGGAAGTGTGTGGGGTTGGGTTGTGGGGAAGTGTGTGGGGTTGGGTTGTGGGGAAGTGTGTGGGGTTGGGTTGTGGGGAAGTGTGTGGGGTTGGGTTGTGGGGAAGTGTGTGGGGTTGGATTGTGGGGAAGTGTGTGGGGTTGGGTTGTGGGGAAGTGTGTGGGGTTGGGTTGTGGGGAAGTGTGTGGGGTTGGGTTGTGGGGAAGTGTGTGGGGTTGGGTTGTGGGGAAGTGTGTGGGGTTGGATTGTGGGGAAGTGTGTGGGGTTGGGTTGTGGGTTGGATTGTGGGGAAGTGTGTGGAGTTGTGGGGAAGTGTGTGGGGTTGGATTGTGGGGAAGTGTGTGGGGTTGGGTTGTGGGGAAGTGTGTGGGGTTGGGTTGTGGGGAAGTGTGTGGGGTTGGGTTGTGGGGGGTTGGGTTGTGGGGGGTTGGGTTGTGGGGAAGTGTGCGGGGTTGGGTTGTGGGGAAGTGTGCGGGGTTGGGTTGTGGGGAAGTGTGTGGGGTTGGGTTGTGGGGAAGTGTGTGGGGTTGGGTTGTGAGGAAGTGTGTGGGGTTGGGTTGTGGGGAAGTGTGTGGGGTTGGGTTGTGGGGAAGTGTGTGGGGTTGGGTTGTGGGGAAGTGTGTGGGGTTGGGTTGTGGGGAAGTGTGTGGGGTTGGGTTGTGGGGAAGTGTGTGGGGTTGGGTTGTGGGGAAGTGTGTGGGGTTGGGTTGTGGGGAAGTGTGTGGGGTTGGGTTGTGAGGAAGTGTGTGGGGTTGGGTTGTGGGGAAGTGTGTGGGGTTGGGTTGTGGGGAAGTGTGTGGGGTTGGGTTGTGGGGAAGTGTGTGGGGTTGGGTTGTGGGGAAGTGTGTGGGGTTGGGTTGTGGGGAAGTGTGTGGGGTTGGGTTGTGGGGAAGTGTGTGGGGTTGGGTTGTGGGGAAGTGTGTGGGGTTGGGTTGTGGGGAAGTGTGTGGGGTTGGGTTGTGGGGAAGTGTGTGGGGTTGGGTTGTGGGGAAGTGTGTGGGGTTGGGTTGTGGGGAAGTGTGTGGGGTTGGGTTGTGGGGAAGTGTGTGGGGTTGGGTTGTGGGGAAGTGTGTGGGGTTGGGTTGTGGGGAAGTGTGTGGGGTTGGGTTGTGGGGAAGTGTGTGAGGTTGGGTTGTGGGGAAGTGTGTGGGGTTGGGTTGTGGGGAAGTGTGTGCATGTGTGCATTTTTGTGCATGCGAGTATGCGAGTGTTGATAAAGTTTTCTCCTAATAGAAGTAAATGTGAACTTGCACCAAATGTTAATCAAGTTATGTATTTCAATCCAGAGTTATACCGCCCTAAAATGATTCATTGACAGTTATAATGTAATCTATATACTGTACATGATAGGCATTTATTGAATGGAATGGAATCCCGCTCTGTTACTGTTTGTTCACACATGTACTATTCAACCACCACCATGACCCTGTATGGTAAGGCCCTACAAGAAAGGCTGTCTGCCAAAACCAGGCCTCTATGACTCCCAGTGCTAGCAGGGGTTTTTGTTCTGTTCAGTTAATATACAGACATACAGATTGTTCCTTATCAGATCACTTTGCAGATATACAGCTGAAACAGATCCCTGAAAACACAGAGATCTTCCAGGAGCAACTACGGTCTAGATAGCTACTGAGGGACAAAGACACCATTCTCCAGTCTCACACTGTTTCCGTACAAGCCCTCCAACATCCAAAGTGCCACCTACCCCTCTCTCACCTCAGAGACTCCTCTCAACCCTCTCTCACCTCAGAGAGGTAAACATATTCCTCTCTACTCTCTCACCTCAGAGAGGTACACAGATTCCTCTCTACCCTCTCTCACCTCAGAGAGGTGCACAGATTCCTCTCTACCCTCTCTCACCTCAGAGAGGTGCACAGATTCCTCTCTACCCTCTCTCACCCCAGAGAGGTGCACAGATTCCTCTCTACCCTCTCTCACCTCAGAGAGGTGCACAGATTCCTCTCTACCCTCTCTCACCTCAGAGAGGTACACAGATTCCTCTCTACCCTCTCTCACCTCAGAGAGGTGCACAGATTCCTCTCTACCTTCTCTCACCTCAGAGAGGTACACAGATTCCTCTCTACCCTCTCTCACCCCAGAGAGGTGCACAGATTCCTTTCTACCCTCTCTCACCTCAGAGAGGTGCACAGATTCCTCTCTACCCTCTCTCACTTCAGAGAGGTGCACAGATTAATCTCTACCCTCTCACCTCAGAGAGGTATACAGATTCCTCTCTACCCTCTCTCACTTCAGAGAGGTGCACAGATTAATCTCTACCCTCTCACCTCAGAGAGGTATACAGATTCCTCTCTACCCTCTCTCACCCCAGAGAGGTGCACAGATTCCTCTCTACCCTCTCTCACCCCAGAGAGGTGCACAGATTCCTCTCTACCCTCTCTCACCCCAGAGAGGTGCACAGATTCCTCTCTACCCTCTCTCACCTCAGAGAGGTGCACAGATTCCTCTCTACCCTCTGGGTCATGTGTCAGGGGGTTAGTGGCAGTACGGGGAGAGATGCTCCAGGTGGGTTTCGTTTACTAACGTATGCCGCATTCATTTGTTCAATCTCTCATTGGTTCTCTTGTTTGCCTGTTCAAAGGATCTCTGCTCATGTGTCATATTAGACTGCATGTGGTTTGCTGTGGTAATAGAATTGCTTATTGCGATGCTAACTCAATTATTCCTGAGAGCCCTTATCTGTGGTGCCGGGGTACGAGCCGTCTTGGCTCTGGATGATCATCAGCATTCAGCAGCTTGTGAATTTGAGAACAAAGGAGGTAGCTACCCCTTGGAGGCGAGAGGGCTCACCGAGGAGTAATTGAATTGTTTCTTGTTGTTGATGTTGTTGCCGGTGCCTGGCGCCGGCGCTGGCGAACACGGTGGGGAAGGCTAGCGAGGAGGAAAGCTAATCTTCCATCACTCCTTCATTTTACTAGCCCGCTGAACACACACACACACACACACACACACACACACACACACACACACACACACACACACTCACACACACTCAGTTTTTGATGAACTCCTCAGTGATATCCCTCTCCCCTGTTCTCTGGCACTCTCATTCACCCTCTATCTCTTTTTCATTTTGCCTCCCTTCCTCTCTCTCTCACTCTGTCTCTGTCTGTATTTCTCCCTACCTCACCACCCTCCCATCCCCCTCATACAATCTCTCCCCCTTCCCTCTGATTTCTTGCAGACGGAGCAGTTTGTGCACGCGCTCAAAGACGAGCTGGTGAAGAGCGCCTTGCTGGCCCTCCACACTGCACAGCCCGGCTATGTTACAAAGAACCAGAACCAGACCCTTCCAGGCCACCAGGGTCACAGCCACCAGGACCACCTTAGTCCCAGCCAGAGGGGTCAACAAGGCCAGAGTCCACCCCAGAACCCAGGCCACAGTCCTGGGCAGCCATCGGCTACAGACAGCCCTGTGGTGGTGTGTAATAATGTGGATGGTGGCTCCCAGACGGCTCCCATCAGAGAAGACGGGCAGGCTCCTCTGAAGCGCCAGGACTCCATACCGTGTCATAAGGAGTACGACGAGGAGGAATGGGCAAGTCCTGCTGTTTCTATACCATCATCTCACTCTGTGTCTGTTCTGCTCTGTCTGTCTGTGGGTCTCAATCTCTGTCCCCCTTCTTCCTCTCTCTCAATTCAATTCAAGGGTTTTATTGGCATGGGAAACGTATGTTAACATTGCCAAAACAATTTAAAAAATAACAGTAAACATTACAGAAGAATAAAGACATTTCAAATGTCATATTATGTCTATATACAGTGTTGTAACAATGTGCAAATAGTTAAAGTACAAAAGGGAAAATAATCAAGCATAAAAATGGGCTGTATTTACAATAGTGTTTGTTCTTCACCGGTTGCCCTTTTCTTGTGGCAACAGGTCATAAATCTTGCTGCTGTCATGGTACACTGGTATTTTACCCAATAGATATGGAAGTTTATCAAAATTGGATTTGTTTTTGAATTCTTTGTGTATCTGTGTAATCTGAGGGAAATATGTGTCTCTAATATTGTCATACACTTGGCAGGAGGTTAGGAAGTGCATCTCAGTTTCCACCTCATTTTGTGGGCAGTGAGCACATAGCCTGTCTTCTCTTGAGTGCCAGGTCTGCCTACGGCGGCTTTTCTCAATAGCAATGCTATGCTCACTGAGTCTGTACATAGTCAAAGCTCACTCACTCTCTCTGTCTCTCTCTCTCTGTCACTCTCTCTCGTCTCTCTGTCTCTGTCACCCTCTCTGTCTGTCTCTCTGTCTCTGTCCCTCTCTCTGTCTCTGTCACTCTCTCTGTCTCTGTCACTCTCTTTTTCACTCTCTCTCTCTCTCTCTCTCTCTCACTCTCTCTGTCACTCTCTCTGTCTCTCTCACTCTCTGTCTCTCTCACTCTCTCTCTCTCTCCCTCTGCCAGTGCAAGTCTAAAAGTTGCTGTATCTGATGATAAACAATAGTTAATATCAGTTACAGAAGTCTTAAGAAACTGTGTGTGTGTGTGCGTGCTGTGTGTGCTAATAGAAACGATGGGGAATGAAGCCAGAGCTAACAGCAGGGACTTAGCCGGAGTCACACACTACAATTCCTAATCAGCCATCAAACAACTGTCTGCCTTTGAGAAGAGTTTAAAAACACTCACCTCTGAGACAAAGGACATCCAAACTGCACTCCAACACACACACACTAAGCCATGCTTGGCAAGCCTAATTACTTTCCCCAACAGGCAGAAAGTGAATAAATCAATTAAAAAATGTGGGTATTATGAGGACAATACGAAACAGAGGAGTTTGGAGGCTTTCTGCTCCAAAGTACAAATGCACTTTGAGAGTTATCTCTTCAAGCAGGCTGCAATTGCCATCTACTGAGAGTAGAGAAACTCTTCATAGTGCTTCTGTGACCGATTTGATTTTGAGACAATGAAAGTTAAAGGCTAGTAGAACTCTGGTGATAAGGGCTTTGAACAGCCAACGTCCAATCATACTCAAACCCACTGTAGTGGACCAAGGCAGAGATATACATCCATATTTAACATGGTTGATATTATATACTACATTCTATGTTTTGGGATCAAATAGTATCTTGTGGTTCACTAACAGTTGTGGTTCACTAACAGACAGGTGTGGAACATGGATTCATCTTCCAGACAGATCACATGGGGTGGCAGGTTAGACTAGTGGTTAGAGCGTTGGACTAGTAAACGAAAAGTTGCAAGATCGAATCCCCGAGCTGACAAGGTAAAAATCTGTCGTTCTGCCCCTGAACAAGGCCGTTAACCCACTGTTCCTAGGCTGTCATTGAAAGTAAGTCTTAACTGACTTGCCTAGATAAATCAAATAAAAATAAACATGCAGATTGAACTCTTTCCTTCTCTCTCTCTCTCTCTCTCTCTCTCTCTCACACACACACACACACACTCACACACAGAGGCCAGGTGCTGATGTTGTGTTTGTCTCCTCTAGGACAGGGTGTGGGCCGACGTGGCGAAGAGCCTCAACTGTGTCATCGCCATGGTGGACAAGCTCCAGGAGCAGGAACCAATCAACAACAACCAGGAACAACCAATCCCTAAGCAGGTCCTGGCTGACGTCATCACCTCCCACAACCCTGGTAAGAGTTTCAGCGCTGAATGAGTCGTATATCAAAGAGTTACAACAAACAGTTAACAGAAAAACACGGCTCTACATCCATAACAATGTCCTATAGCCTAGTCCCAGATCTATTGGTGTTGTCTTGCCATGTTGAGATCACCTACATACAGTTATATAGTCCTGCAATACCAACCAGAGTCCTGGATGTATCTAGATGGCACAAGCTCTCGTCCTCTGTCTTAACTCCTTCTCACCATAGGGTGGCAGCCACGTACCACGACAGCCAGTATTTGGTCTGCACAAAATCTGCACACACACACACACACTCAGCCTCTCAGAACTGACAGAATGAAGCACAGGAGGTTGGTGGCACCTTAGTCGGGGAGGACGGGCTCGTGGTAATGAGCCCGGTAATGAGCCCGTCCATTCCATTCGCTCCGTTCCAGCCGTTATGAGCCCTCCTCCCCTCAGCAGCCTCCACTGGAATTAAGGTAAGAAGAAGAGAGTGCATAAATAACCACAGAGAAGTGGAGCAAGGACCTCTTGTTATTCACACCCAGACGTTATCTCCCCTGCATCCAATCAAATCCTCTCTCTCTCTGCTCGGGGCGGCAGGGTAGCCTAGTGGTTAGAGCGTTGGACTAGTAACTAGTAACCGGAAGGTTGCAAGTTCAAACCCCCGAGCTGACAAGGTACAAATCTGTCGTTCTGCCCCTGAACAGGCAGTTAACCCACTGTTCCTAGGCCGTCATTGAAAATACGAATTTGTTCTTAACTGACTTGCCTAGTTAAATAAAGGTAAAATAAAAAAGATGAGGTCGTGTCCACTACTGCCAAGTGGTTGGCAGCATTTTATTAGGGTAGAGAACAGACACAGGGAGTGAACAGGACCTGCAGCCTTTTATTAAGGTAGAGAACAGACGAGTTCCTTTAAAAAAAATGAAATGAATCCATGGACAACACTGCGGTGGCCTCCTGGCATAGCCACGGGAAGTAGTTTGGGGGTGGGTGCACTGAAGACCTCTATATCGTCGGTCCACTAATACAGGACTAGTAAAGGCCCAATACACTACTTTTGTGATAAAAAAAAAAGCTAAATGTATGAGTGTTTACCAGCATTTGTAGCTTCAGTCTGACAATTATCTGTCCGATTAACTGTAAAACAGTTAATATATAATACCTATATAATACCTGATAATACGGATAATACCTATATAATACCTGATAATACGGATAATACCTATATAATACCTGATAATACGGATAATACCTATATAATACCTGATAATACGGATAATACCTATATAATACCTGATAATACGGATAATACCTATATAATACCTGATAATACGGATAATACCTATATAATACCTGATAATACGGATAATACCTATATAATACCTGATAATACGGATAATACCTATATAATACCTGATAATACGGATAATACCTATATAATACCTGATAATACGGATAATACCTGTGAAATATAAAAAGACTTGGTTGATATACAGTACTGTGCTGTGAAGTTTTAAGCAGGTGTGAAAAATGCTGTAAAGTAAGAATGCTTTCGAAAATAGACATGTTAATAGATTATATTTATCAATTAACAAAATGCAAAGTGAGTGAACAGAAAAATCTACATCAAATCAATATTTGGTGTGACCACCCTTTGCCTTCAAAACAGCATCAATTCTTCTAGGTACACTTGCACACAGTTTGATGCAACTCCGCAGGTAGGTTGGCCCAAATACCTTGGAGAACTAACCACAGTTCTTCTGTGGATTTAGGCAGCCTCAGGTGCTTCTCTCTCTTCATGTAATCCCAGACAGACTTGATGATGTTGAGATCAGGGCTCTGTGGGGGCCATACCATCACTTCCAGGACTCCTTGTTCTTCTTTACGCTGAAGATAGTTCTTAATGACTTTCACTGTATGTTTGGGTTTGTTGTCATGCTGCAGAATAATTTTGGGGCCAATCAGATGCCTCCCTGATGGAATTGCATGATGGATAAGTATCTGCCTGTACTTCTCAGCATTGAGGAGACCAATAATTATGACCAAATCCCCAACTCCATTTGCAGAAATGCAGCCCCAAACTTGCAAGGAACCTCCACCATGCTTCATTGTTGCCTGCAGACCCTCATTCGTGTACCGCTCTTCAGCCCTTCGGCGAACAAACTGCCTTCTGCTACAGCCAAATATTTGAGTCCTCAGTCAAGAGCACCTGCTGACATTTTTCTGCACCCCAGTTCCTGTGTTTTTGTGCATAGTTGAGTCGCTTGGCCTTGTTTCCACGTCGGAGGTATGGCTTTTTGGCCACAAGTCTTCCATGAAGGCCACTTTTGACCAGACTTCTCAAGACAGTAGATGGGTGTACCAGGGTCCCACTGTTTTCTGCCAATTCTGAGCTGAAAGCACTGCTGGACACCTTCCGTTTGCGAAGGGAAGTAAGCGTGATGTGTCTTTCATCTGCTCCAGTAAGTTTCCTTGGCCGACCACTGTGTTTACGGTCCTCAACGTTGCCCTTTCTTTGTGCTTCTTCAAAAGAGCTTGGACATCTGGAAACCCCTGTCTGCCTTGACATGTCTGCCTGGGAGAGACCTTGCTGATGCAGTATCACTACCTTGGTTCTTGGTGCTGTGCTCAGTCTTTGCAAATGCAACTTATTTCTATGTAAAAACTGAAATGGACTTCATTCCTTTTCCATTTTAATAGATGTCTTATCCAGAACAACTTACAGTAGTGAGAGCTTCCATTTTCATACTTTTTTGTACTGGTCCCCCGTGGGAATCAAACCCACAACCTTGGCGTTGCAAGCACCATTTGTACTGGTCCACCGTGGGAATCAAACCCACAACCCTGGCATTGCAAGCACCATTTGTACTGGTCCCCCGTGGGAATCAAACCCACAACCCTGGCATTGCAAGCACCATGCTCTACCAACTGATCATCACAAACAACTTGATGTCTCAACGTACTTAATTACTGGATTCTGCATTGGTTTTCTTCATGGTGATGGAAAGTCTACAGGTACAACCCTAGATGACCAGCCAATGTACAGTACAGTAATGAACATTTACATTAAGTGGTTTGTAAGGATGGTAAATTAGTACTGCACAAAAATGTATTGTTATTCCATGTTAATTTGAAGGTAGGCCTTGAAATACATCCACAGGTACACCTCCAATTGACTCAAAGCCATGACATCATTTTCTGGAATTTTCCAAGCTGTTTAAAGGCACAGTCAACTTAGTGTATGTAAACTTCTGACCCACTGGAATTGTGATACAGTGAATTATAAGTGAAATAATCTGTCTGTAAACAATTGTTGGAAAATTACTTGTCATGCACAAAGTAGATGTCCTAAGCGACTTGCCAAACTATAGTTTGTTAACAAAAAATTTGTGGAGTGGTTGAAAAATGAGTTTTAATGACTCCTACCTAAGTGTATGTAAACTTCCGACTTCAACTGTGTATCAGTCCAGAGGTTTATATCAGTCCACTACAGAGGTTTATATCAGTCCACTACAGAGGTTTATATCAGTCCACTACAGAGGTTTATATCAGTCCACTACAGAGGTTTATATCAGTTCACTACAGAGGTTTATATCAGGCCACTACAGAGGTTTATATCAGCCCACTACAGAGGTTTATATCAGCCCACTACAGAGGTTTATATCAGTCCACTACAGAGGTTTATATCAGTCCACTACAGAGGTTTATATCAGTCCACTACAGAGGTTTATATCAGTCCACTACAGAGGTCTATATCAGTCCACTACGGAGGTCTATATCAGTCCACTATGGAGGTCTATATCAGTCCACTACGGAGGTCTATATCAGTCCACTATGGAGGTCTATATCAGTCCACTACAGAGGTCTATATCAGTCCACTATGGAGGTCTATATCAGTCCACTATGGAGGTCTATATCAGTCCACTATGGAGGTCTATATCAGTCCACTACGGAGGTCTATATCAGTCCACTACAGAGGTCTATATCAGTCCACTACAGAGGTCTATATGGTCGCTAATAATAGTAAAGGCCCAGTGCACTACTTTTGTGAGAAAAATATATTTTCAAAAAAGTATATATTTTTGTATTAATATATTTTGTTTTTATTCCGATTTTTAGGGGAAGCTGACCAGCCAGACAAGCTCTTATCTTTTCACTTCTATGAAAACAGTCAGTCTGGGAATGCACCAAGAGATATGGAACAGTCATTATGAAACGCCAGCCTCTTGGGTTCATACTGCAGTATCCAACAGGCATTATGAAACACCAGCCTCTTGGGTTCATACTGCAGTATCCAACAGTCATTATGAAACGCCAGCCTCTTGGGTTCATACTGCAGTATCCAACAGTCATTATGAAACACCAGCCTCTTGGGTTCATACTGCAGTATCCAACAGTCATTATGAAACACCAGCCTCTTGGGTTCATACTGCAGTATCCAACAGTCATTATGAAACACCAGCCTCTTGGGTTCATACTGCAGTATCCAACAGGCATTATGAAACACCAGCCTCTTGGGTTCATACTGCAGTATCCAACAGGCATTATGAAACACCAGCCTATTGGGTTCATACTGCAGTATCCAACAGGCATTATGAAACGCCAGCCTATTGGGTTCATACTGCAGTATCCAACAGTCATTATGAAACGCCAGCCTATTGGGTTCATACTGCAGTATCCAACAGTCATTATGAAACACCAGCCTATTGGGTTCATACTGCAGTATCCAACAGGCATTATGAAACACCAGCCTATTGGGTTCATACTGCAGTATCCAACAGTCATTATGAAACGCCAGCCTATTGGGTTCATACTGCAGTATCCAACAGGCATTATGAAACACCAGCCTCTTGGGTTCATACTGCAGTATCCAACAGGCATTATGAAACACCAGCCTCTTGGGTTCATACTGCAGTATCCAACAGTCATTATGAAACACCAGCCTCTTGGGTTCATACTGCAGTATCCAACAGGCATTATGAAACACCAGCCTCTTGGGTTCATACTGCAGTATCCAACAGGCATTATGAAACGCCAGCCTATTGGGTTCATACTGCAGTATCCAACAGGCATTATGAAACACCAGCCTCTTGGGTTCATACTGCAGTATCCAACAGGCATTATGAAACACCAGCCTCTTGGGTTCATACTGCAGTATCCAACAGGCATTATGAAACACCAGCCTCTTGGGTTCATACTGCAGTATCCAACAGTCATTATGAAACGCCAGCCTATTGGGTTCATACTGCAGTATCCAACAGGCATTATGAAACACCAGCCTCTTGGGTTCATACTGCAGTATCCAACAGTCATTATGAAACACCAGCCTCTTGGGTTCATACTGCAGTATCCAACAGGCATTATGAAACACCAGCCTCTTGGGTTCATACTGCAGTATCCAACAGGCATTATGAAACACCAGCCTATTGGGTTCATACTGCAGTATCCAACAGTCATTATGAAACACCAGCCTCTTGGGTTCATACTGCAGTATCCAACAGGCATTATGAAACACCAGCCTCTTGGGTTCATACTGCAGTATCCAACAGGCATTATGAAACACCAGCCTCTTGGGTTCATACTGCAGTATCCAACAGGCATTATGAAACGCCAGCCTCTTGGGTTCATACTGCAGTATCCAACAGTCATTATGAAACACCAGCCTCTTGGGTTCATACTGCAGTATCCAACAGGCATTATGAAACACCAGCCTCTTGGGTTCATACTGAAGTATCCAACAGTCATTATGAAACGCCAGCCTCTTGGGTTCATACTGCAGTATCCAACAGTCATTATGAAACACCAGCCTCTTGGGTTCATACTGCAGTATCCAACAGTCATTATGAAACACCAGCCTCTTGGGTTCATACTGCAGTATCCAACAGTCATTATGAAACACCAGCCTCTTGGGTTCATACTGCAGTATCCAACAGTCATTATGAAACGCCAGCCTCTTGGGTTCATACTGCAGTATCCAACAGTCATTATGAAACACCAGTCTCTTGGGTTCATACTGCAGTATCCAACAGTCATTATGAAACGCCAGCCTCTTGGGTTCATACTGCAGTATCCAACAGGCATTATGAAACGCCAGCCTCTTGGGTTCATACTGCAGTATCCAACAGTCATTATGAAACACCAGCCTCTTGGGTTCATACTGCAGTATCCAACAGTCATTATGAAACACCAGCCTCTTGGGTTCATACTGCAGTATCCAACAGTCATTATGAAACGCCAGCCTCTTGGGTTCATACTGCAGTATCCAACAGGCATTATGAAACGCCAGCCTCTTGGGTTCATACTGCAGTATCCAACAGTCATTATGAAACGCCAGCCTATTGGGTTCATACTGCAGTATCCAACAGGCATTATGAAACACCAGCCTCTTGGGTTCATACTGCAGTATCCAACAGTCATTATGAAACGCCAGCCTATTGGGTTCATACTGCAGTATCCAACAGTCATTATGAAACACCAGCCTCTTGGGTTCATACTGCAGTATCCAACAGGCATTATGAAACACCAGCCTCTTGGGTTCATACTGCAGTATCCAACAGTCATTATGAAACGCCAGCCTATTGGGTTCATACTGCAGTATCCAACAGTCATTATGAAACACCAGTCTCTTGGGTTCATACTGCAGTATCCAACAGTCATTATGAAACACCAGCCTATTGGGTTCATACTGCAGTATCCAACAGTCATTATGAAACACCAGTCTCTTGGGTTCATACTGCAGTATCCAACAGGCATTATGAAACGCCAGCCTCTTGGGTTCATACTGCAGTATCCAACAGGCATTATGAAACGCCAGCCTCTTGGGTTCACTCCACTTGACCACTACATTCCACTACATTCTCAAACCTCACTAAAGCTGGATGGACTTTCTGCCTTGACCCCTACCTTGACCCCACTGATGTTTGATATATATTTGCTTCAGATATGTTTTGAATCCACAATTGTTTATAAATTGGAGACCCTAGAAGCTAAACAAACTGTCCAAACTATGAACAAACAATGATCTATCTTGTAAGAAATATGTAACTAAATTAGATGTGTTAGAGCTGCAACCAGCTGCAAAACATTTCTCAAACATTTAAACAAACCACTGAAAGGGTTTTCAGTCCTTGGAGAACATACCGTAACTGAAGTTTTGAAACATTCTTCAGGATGGCAACTTAACATTTTCATTTTCATTTAATGCTGATGCATTTCTAGGCTCCTTAATCAGCACAACTAAAGATGTAGAGAAATCAGGACACATCAAGATTCCAACATAAACTGCAATATATGGTTATCATATGTATATATATATATATATATGTCTTCTCCTGTCATATCTCTCTGTATGTTGCAGAAGGGGATTGGCGGGAGCAGCTCTGCCCTCTGGTGGTGAGGTTGAAGGAGTGCGTCGCCGAGGTGGTGGTGCGGGCCAGGAGGGCCATGACCTTCGTCCTGCTGCAGGAGGCGGCCTGCAGCATCCCCCAGGGACTGTTCCTCAAGCAGAGGAGGGATGTGGTCTTCAGTCAGGCGGTAGGTGGCCACCTGTGAAATGAGGACTCCACTTTGGAAACAGCCTATAGATATTTGGTGCAATTGATTTGTCATGTCAAGGCTCTTTAACCAATGCCAACGTTTTTCAGCTGTTAGGAAGCTAGTTATGATGTACAGTATCAAACCACCATTCAACGGCATGTGTTTGTTTACATAATTTACACAAGAGATTAGTTAGCATTTCACTGACTATGTTTCTACTGAAACACAGCTCCTAATCCTAACATATGCAGTAATTGGAAGTGATCCAGCAAGTCTTTGAAACTGATACGGCAGCAGCTCAGACTACTTGCAGGAAAATTACATTCAGAGGTTGTTTGAGTTACCTTGTGACCTAGATAAACAAGTATTTTATCAGCTGATAATGCCTTAGGATGGCATAATGTTCCATACATAATCTCTGCAGCAGGGGGTCAACTCAGTCCACAGTTGGGCGGTAGGCTTTTGTGTGAATTAGGGCTGAACCCCATTAGTTGACTGGAATGACATGGGCCTCTGCATTTATTTTTAGCCAAGGGTTTCTGTAATTACACAAAGTCAAATATAATTGTGCCCATCTCAGTGAACTAACCCATTGCGAAGGCCTAGACTAAAAGCCAATGTATGTTTGATCTGAAAATGTGGTCGGAGGCAATTATGAAGCCTCCAGAGGCACGCAGAGGCCAAGTCGAGCTCTGTACCACATCGCCATGCACCTCTTAAATGTTGTAACAATGCAGGGGGCTCTGTATAGCTCTGCATTGACATGTTTGGTTGACGGTAGTTGGGGCCGGTACATCCTGTATAAACACAATCTAATTTCCTTGACAACTTCCTTCACAACAGCTCTTCACTGCTCCGTGAAGATCAAGAAGTATGAATGTCCTGACTTCTGCAGAGGCCATATCACCGTAAATGCTGCATGGCCAATACAGACATTGGATTGACCATGCAGCACCCAGATGCACAATGCACTTCTCTCTCCAGAATGAGCTCTCTCCCACCAATTTGTGCACATTAATTTATCTCAACTTCATTGTGTGAATTGTTTACGGTTGGTTGTTAGTGTATATCCTGTTTCATTACCTATATCACCAGTAGTACATTTACCATCATTCATTCCTATCATTTCTAATATACAATGTTTGTTTGGTTATGGTCATTCCTGTTAATGCATCCAATATATTATTATTCCAGTCTTCCTGTTCTCATTGTTTGCAGAGCACACAACCTGTGCTACACTGAGAAACACATTTTGGTTCATTTCATTCCATTGAACAGTTTTTCCTATTCAATTTATTCATTGTCTTTTGTTTGGAGCGTTCCTGTCAATGTTGAGTAAGGACGCGCATCTGATTGTGCATAGAAGTATATACGCCTGCAAATGTAGGCATATAAATGTGCCCATTTGGGGATCTGATAGTATTTCTGATTGGCTTAATACACCACCCCTAATGAGCTGTGGAGCTTCTCAAAGTAATGTTTTCTTCACCTCAAACAGCAAGCAAACTGTCTTTTTTTGTTTAACATCTGTTGAGAATGACACAAGTTCCTCAATGTATTTGAAAAATCTTTCCAGCTCTCTCCCTTTTGGTAACTGCTCAGCGTGAAAGGGAAAATGTCGTGCTCTGATCCAGTGGAAACATCATAAAATAGTTATACCTGATTACTCCTTATCAGTGCTTGACTTGGACTGAAATAGGTTCCGGTACTCATTTTGGGTGCTGCTACTGTTTTATATTTAGGTGCAGGAGCTCCACAATGCTTTTGACATAATATTCGCAAGTATTAGAACATTCTAGGTGCTGCTTCTCAGCTCCGGTGAGCTCCTGCCCAAGTCAAGCACTGCATCTTATCCCGTGCGCAAATACCCTACAGCTGTGTCTGTCTCGAGCTCACTGGAAACTCTAAGGGCCCCAGAATATTTTATACAATGTTGCAAGTTCCCTAGCATTAGCTTCCAGCCAGACCAAGTTAATAGTTGATACAATGTTTCAAGTTCGTTGCAGACAGGCAATGCATAGCCAATGTGATTTATAGGATATTTTTTTATCATGATATTTTCTATCTGCGGCCTGCAATGAAGATGCTATTATAAATTAAATTAAAGTCTTCCACGTAAATGTGCATAGAATAACTGGCACACAGATCAGTAGAAAGGGTAAGAAAAAATGGCATTCCACATGAAAGGTTGCAGGCTCCTCGTGTAGCATATTACCGGCAACTTCAGGAGAGTAACGGACGAATCTGCGAAAGCCAGCAGGAGCGAGAGAATGGTTGGGTCAGGTTCAGTTTTTTTCTCCTGGTTATCTAGATCTTTGGCTCCCTCTTGAGTAATTAGTGTGTTATTTAATCAAACAGTAAGCTTAAAGCATCAGACAAGCTCAATGCATATAGTTGATTTTATTGAAACACATAGGGTTGTGCCTTTTATATGGAAAAATACACGTAAAGAAATGTAGACCAATTGATTGGTCGAAAGAACAGACGACTTTTGGTCGACCAAGGTTTTTTTGGGGTGGGGACTGCCCTAGTGTGAATGCCTTACCCTTTGCCCAACTGGATACAGAGATAATAATATAAGTGGATGATGTGAATAAATTATGTAGTGTGCCGTGTTGCTTTATGATTGAACCCTGTGTGTGTGTGTGTGTGTGTGTGTGTGTGTGTGTGTGTGTGTGTGTGTGTGTGTGTGTGTGTGTGCAGCTAGCTGCGTTGGCGTGTGGTTTCGTCATGAGGCTGTACGCGGGGATGGAGGATAAGGGCTTCCTCAGGCAGCTCCACCTAGTGGGCCTGGTGGCACAGTTTGAAAGCCTGCTAAGCACCTACAGTGAGTACTCTAGTAGGGTCAAAGGTCAACTGTCTTACACACTGATCTAAGGTCTGTTTTTTGCATTTCCACCCCTAACAGTGGAGTTTAGGGTTGAGGGAAGGTAAGCTCATCTGAGATATGTGTCTAAAGGGGACTTTTACCTAAAGGATTTCCCAATTTGAAAGGTCCTTCAAGACTAACAAAGAGTACAGGAAGTTGTATAACATGCTTTTATACAGTAATGCACAGTTAATAAAGATGGTACCATTTGATAATATTTTGTACCATTTGTCATAATTGTGCATTACCATGATATAATGTGTAATGCAGTTTAAAACCATTATATTTCCATGATCCACATCTATACCATTGTATAAATTAGGCAATACCATGGTATTATTTAGGTGCATGGCAGTACCATCATCCTTCAAAGCTATAACCATGGTACATTTCCATGATTCAGATCTATACCATGGTATAAATTATGAAATACCATGGTCATATTTAGGTACAATGGTAATTTCATGGTAGTACCATCATACTTCAAGGCTAAAACCATGGTACATTTCCGAGATTAAGAATGTACCATGGTATTAGTGAAGATACAATAAGGTTACCATGGTTATGAATGAAAGTACCATAGTGGTACCATGGTACATTTTTCTAAGGGATAGTTTGAAGGCATGTACTGCAGACAGATTATCTGGTTACCATGGAGACGACCTGATTCACTGACTAAAAGTATCATCAAAGAGAGAGAACTTCTACGATAACGAACCACTTTTCATGTAGTTACTTTCTTCTGAACTTGTTTATATTACTTTCTAGTATGTCAAGCTAGTTTACAGAGTATCTAGCTAACTAGCCAGATAGCTTTGTAACTATGAATTGTTCATCTTCCATTGTTTAGCGAAGTAGCTAGCTGGTTGATGTTTTCCTTTTGTAACCAGGGCAGATTTAAACAACACTCACCTCCCTAAATGCTGTTTACATTGATATCCATACTGAATTAAGCAGTTATGGACCTCATGGGCACCCTTAACTTTTCACTTACTTTTAGGGGGAATTCACCGTAAAATTATTTGTGCCAGTGACTTAAAGTTCAGGAAACTTTAAGTTAATTTTCCCCTCATTTCCCTTAAGGTGTTTTATGCAAATTGGCCCTATTGCCCGTTTTGTTGCCCAGTGTATTTCTCCTACTATGACCAGAACAGATTGTCTACTTCAAGCGAACAGGAAGTAACCTCTAATTGACTAATTGGGGCTGCTGTTACAGGTGAGGAGATTGGCATGCTGGAGGACATGGAGGTGGGCATCTCAGACCTGCACCGGGTGGCCTTCAAGATCACCCAGGCCAAGACAGACGACCCCTGTGACCTGCAACCTGTAGTCATCGGCAGGCGGTGAGACTCTATTACCCAGCATCCTTTAACCAGTGGTTTTGTCATTACATGGGAGATTACATAGTGTGAAATAGTTTTTTTTTTAGATTAGTTTGGGGACTTCATACATCATATCATACTGTAATACAGAGTAATACATTATTATTGATCCAACATGGCAAATTGTTTTTTCAGGTGCATAGTTTTTCCTATTCTCTCTTGGACAGATCTCCGTAAACATAACTGGTACCGTGTAATCTGTCGGGAAGAAATGGGATGGGTGGGATAATGTAGTAGCAGTAGTTGCTGTGTTTGAGTTTTTCGTCACTGGTCATTTGGAAAATCACAATTTCGCAGGTGTTAGCATCTTTCAAATTTAGAAAGGGGAGTGCGTCTAAGTAGTCCTTAGACTACTGGTGCAGTAGTAGCTGTGCCACCAGAGATTCTGGGTTTGAGCCCAGGCTCTGTCGCAGCCGGACGCAACCGGGAGGCCCATGGGGCGGCGCAAAATTGGCCCAGCGTCGTTAGGGAGGGTTTGGCCGGCAGGGATATCCTTGTCTCATTGTGCACTAGCGACTCCTGTGGTGGGCCGGGCGCAGTGCACGCTGACCAGGTCGCCAGGTCGCCAGGTGTACGGTGTTTCCTCCGACACATTGGTGGCTTCCGGGTTGGATGTGCACTGTGTCAAGAAGCAGTACGGCTTGGTTGCGTTGTGTTTCGGAGGACGCATGGCTCTCGACCTTCGCCTCTCCCAAGTCCGTACGGGAATGCAGCGATGAGACAAGTCTGTTACTACTACCAATTGGATACCACGAAATTGGGGAGAGAAAAAAAGAAAGGGGAGGGCACATTTGGCCTGTAACTTGCAAAAAGACAGGGTGGAGCTCCTCGTTCTGGTTCCGCTCCTCGTTCTAGCATCTCTTCTCTTAACACGTTTGGACCCAGAACTTAATCGAGCAGCTGACCAATTACATGAGACTTTAGTTATTCTATTTCACCAATTCTACCTACTGATTGAGGTGGTGTAGATGGTAGTCTAATTATTCCAAAAGCAGTAGACAGGGTTGAAAAGTCCTTAAAAACATTTATTTTCCATCTGACAATAATGAATAGGTTAGCTTCCACATGACTTACAGTGAGCCTTTTCCTGTTATCCAGGCTAATCTACTTCAAGTCGATTGTAATAATAAAACACCTGTATTTGATTGGTCGTGGCTCGTATCATTATTTGGAAATATCCCACTGAAGCCTGACTGTGTTTGTTTAAACAACTGATCCTGTATCTCAGTAACGGGAGTAGCAACACATTTGTCTCAATGCTGACGTGTGCTGTTAACCAGTAAACCTGTCAGATGGGTAATAAATAGTAATGTAATACTATCAGACCAATCAGTACCATGTCAAGGCCCAGTGAAAGTTGTGTGGACATCACACCATCCTACTTACTGTAACTTCAGACTCCACCAAGCCTCTGTTCAGGCTTGTGCTCAGATTTGAAGTGTTAAAAGAATGGGTGAGAAGTGCTTCAAAGTTGGTATGTGATGTCTTGGTGTCCACGCATATCAAATCTCTGTTTACACTTTCTCTTTCACCCTTCCTTCCTTCCTTCCTTCCTTCCTTCCTTCCTTCCTTCCTTCCTTCCTTCCTTCCTTCCTTCCTTCCTTCCTTCCTTCCTTCCTTCCTTCCTTCCTTCCTTCCTTCCTTCCTTCCTTCCTTCCTTCCTTCCTTCGTACCTCCAACTCTCTCTCTTTCCCCTCCTCCCATTCTCCCTTCCTATCCCTCTCTCCTTCCCTCTCTCCCTCCCGCCTACCTCCCTCTAGCGACCATTATACTGTAGAAGTGCCATTACCACGGCTGGCCTTCCAGACGTTACCCCATGAGATCAAAGAGGGCAAGGCGTTGCAGGTTTACCCGGTGCTCTTCAACGTGGGAATCAACGAACAGCAGACAATAGCAGACAGGTACCGGAACACTTTTCTCTTTTACGGGTGAATCATATCTTCCACTTTAGTTACAAATGTTCACTTATTCTCCCATTGACATCAGTTCATGATTAAGTGACATTTTGACTGTAGTAGAAGTTCAGTCAACCAGCCTTTTTTCCCCGATCCCTCAGTTTCTTCTGTTACACACTATGGGAGAAAAAACATTTGTTTTGGATGAGATAATGTTGTCTATAGTCATTTCCCATCATGCTCCCAAGGTCATTGTCACCCAGTGTAATGTTATCGCCTTTGGAGCATCGAATAGGATTGTTTCTATCCAGCCAGTAAGCCTGGTTTGAGACAGGATATTGTGGCCATGATGTTAGGCTCACATTCAGAAAGAAACTGTGTTAGTGGTAATGTATTGCAATCATTTCAAGACTGCCAGACCTAAGTCACACGATCAGTCTCACTGACCCGTAACTTTCACCCAAGTCTGTGATATCTCATACTTGGGTGAATGATGCGCCATGCCATAGAGATCCGGCATTTACAAAATCACACTGATTGCCGTAACGGGGGGTGCTATAGTAATCAACTGACATTCCAAATTGCACAAGCATGTCTCATATGTGATTCATATATGCAGCCTCTCATGACCAACAAGTTTCTCAGAAGGACCTATAAACTCCGCCCATTGGTTTTTCTGCTAATTAGACTTTTATCCCCTACCAAACTTTGAACAAGCATATCTCCCATAACAACCTATATCATTTCGGTACTTAAAATGAAATTATGCAATAATTGTCACTAACTGACATAAGAAGGAGCGCTCTGTCATTCATGGGGGACAACAAGTTTACTGTAGACTTGTTCTCTTTCTCCCTGTACAGATTAACTTGTCCTTTCATGTTCTCATTCTCCCTGTACAGATTAACTTGTCCTTTCATGTTCTCTTTCTCCCTGTACAGATTAACTTGTCCTTTCATGTTCTCTTTCTCCCTGTACAGATTAACTTGTCCTTTCATGTTCTCATTCTCCCTGTACAGATTAACTTGTCCTTTCATGTTCTCTTTCTCCCTGTACAGATTAACTTGTCCTTTCATGTTCTCTTTCTCCCTGTACAGATTAACTTGTCCTTTCATGTTCTCATTCTCCCTGTACAGATTAACTTGTCCTTTCATGTTCTCAATCTCCCTGTACAGATTCGGAGACATCTCTTTGCAAGAGAGGATAAACCAGAGGAACTTTGAGATTTTAGACAGTTATTACAAATCACTAAGCGATAAGGTGCCATCAGAATGTAAGTGCATCAACTGCCACATGCACATCAAAACATCAGAAGTATAGAAATGTCATCAATCATCATGCAATAGTATCCATCTTGCTTTTTTATAGAACACATATTGACTTCATCCCACAGAAGAAAATTAGTTCTGTATATTGTAACGATCCATGCCCATTTGTATATAAGCAACATGCACTGAGTGTACAAAGCATTAAGAACATCTTCCTAATATTGAATTGCACTCCCTGCCTTTTGCCCTCAGAACAGCTTCAATTCGTCGGGCATGGACTCTACAAGGTGTCGAAAGCGTTCCTCAGGGATGCTGGCTCATGTTGACTCCAATGCTTCCCACAGTTGTCAAGTTGGCTGGATGTCCTTTGGGTGGTGGACCATTCTTAATACACACTGGAAACTGTTGAAACCTTCCAGTTCTTGACACAAACCAGTGCGCCTGGCACATAATTCCATCCCCCGTTCAAAGGCACTTCAATATTTTGTCTTGCCCATTCACCCTCTGAATGGCACACAAACACAATCCATGTCTCAATTGTCTCAAGGCTTAGAAATCCTTCTTTAACCTGTCTCCTCCCCTTCATCTACACTGATTGAAGTGGATTTAACAAGTAACATCAATAAGGGATCATAGCTTTCACCTGGATTCACCTGGTCAGTCTATGTCATGGAAAGAGCATAATGTTTTGTACACTCAGTGTAGTTTTATTACAGACATAAGATACAATGTGTCTTTATTTTACAGTCCAACACACACACACACACCATTATTTCCCGTCTACCATCGATTCAGCTCCTGTAAAATACACCCATGTGGGTCAGATTTGCAGACAGATACACGACAACAGAGATCTACGTTTGTAGTAGTTTCCATAGATACCCTCATTCTCGTTGTCAGTGTACCGTATATTTTCAATACCTGCATCCTTCCTGTCGCATGAACACACACACACACACACACTCACACTCACACACACACACACACACACACACACACACACACACACACACACACAACTCCTTCCTGTTACAGCGCTGTCGAGCAGCCAAATGAACCGACCAAAGCCAACTCGCGTTTCGTTTCCTTTCACAGGTCTGCCATGTTTTCAAACGCAGATGGACTTGAAAGATTTACTCGGAACCCTGGGCCAGAATGTAGTGACGAAGAAGAGAAAGAATGTGGAGATACTGTGGCTCGCTGGAACGGTGAGGATAGAATAAGATATATAACAAGTGGATCCATTCTTATACGTCTGGCTTGACGTCATTCATGCAAACTTGTCAGCCTGCTAATGTCCCTACATATGGAGGTTGATACGTTGGTGCCCTGAGGAGAGGTTTTGAACTTGTGAATACAATGCACCTGCTACAATGAAGACTTCATAAGCATATTCGACATCTGGCAGAAGACCGTGCAAGGCTCCAAATAACCCTGAGGATTTAGGGGAAATCTCCCAGAGAATGGGCATCCGATTACCTAATCACATAGGTAGGCATAGAGCAGCAATGGAAGCTACACTTGACCGATTTCTATCATATACTGTATCCAGCCAAACCAATCCGGAACCCCACACACACATGATTAATAACACTATTGATAAAGGAGTAAAGGTTGAACACACACATTCCTTTCCGGCTAATTATTCCTCTGGTGTTTCCAAAGACTTCAGACAGTCTTTGGAAAATGAAAGCAGATCTCTTCTGGTTGTAAGTATGAGCATCCTTCTCTTTCCCTCCCTGGTCTCTGGAATTAGCTGAGCCTGAAAAGGAATTAGCTGCGCCTGAAAAGGAAGTCTGGGAAACATCATATACAGTGGGGCAAAAAAGTATTTAGTCAGCCACCAATTGTGCAAGTTCTCCCACTTAAAAAGATGAGAGGCCTGTAATTTTCATCATAGGTACACTTCAACTATGACAGACAAAATGAGAAAGGATTTGAAGGCCTGGCGGCGTAGTGTGTTACTGATGGTAGGCTTTGTTACTTTGGTCCCAGCTCTCAGCAGGTCATTCACTAGGTCCCCCCGTGTAGTTCTGGGATTTTTGCTCACCGTTCTTGTGATCATTTTGACCCCACGGGGTGAGAATTTGCAAATAAATTCATTAAAAGTCCTACAATGTGATTTTCTGGATTTTATTTTCTCATTTTGTCTGTCATTGTTGAAGTGTACCTATGATGAAAATTACAGGCCTCTCTCATCTTTTTAAGTGGGAGAACTTGCACAATTGGTGGCTGACTAAATACTTTTTTGCCCCACTGTAAGCATCTGCATAGAATGCTTTCACTTTCGAAGTGAAAATTATTTTCATAAGAACAAAAACATGTTTTCATTGAATTCCCAGTGGAGTTTCCAGGGTACTTTTCTTCCCAATTCTACCTCACAGTCAGAGTAGTTTTCAGTTATGCATTATGTTTAAAATAGTTTGTTTTTGTTTACGTTATTGAGGTGTTTTTTTTCTGCTTCTCCCTTGGTCCAGATCTGCCGACGGCTGAACGGGATCAGGTTCACCAGCTGTAAAAGTGCCAAAGACAGGACGTCGATGTCTGTAACCCTGGAGCAGTGTGCCCTGCTGAGAGACGAGCACCAGCTCAACAAGGATTACTTCATACGAGCCCTGGACTGCATGCGGAGGTGAGAGAGAGAAACTCAACTTTGGGGGAGAGGTCTTTAAAGTTATTTCCTGATTTATAGTAGGGCTCCTCGCGTTCTCTCTCCTCGCGTTTTCTCTCCTTGCCTCATTCTCAAAAGGAAGGAATGGAGTGGGAAGGGAGCATTGAAGGGGAAATCTGAGGACAGGAACCTCTAATCTGCTCCACTGCTGCTTGCATCACTTCCCTCTAATGTTTTGAGGTGGTCGTGGTGGTGAGTGAATGGGAGGAGGTCTACCGAAGGAATCAGAGACGGACTTTTGAGATTCCCCTTTATGTCTCTGGGCCCTGAAGTTGATTGGGTAACCTGGCCAGGAAAACTCCTGGTCCTAATTATAATAAGCTCCAGGAGTCTTTCCTGACTAAGTAACCAACCTCACTGGGGAAAACTCCAGGCTCTACATATGCCAATATTCCCTCATTGTGAAAAGTAACTAATGTTTGAAAGGACAGAGGAAGTGGCAAACATCCTGCTGATAGATCTGTGGCTGCCAACTGGCTATGGAGCTCAGTGGCATGCGCAAACACGCAGCAGCATGTCTATCACACTGTTCACTGGCACCAGCCATTTCACCACCCCTAGTTGGTATCAGAAGCCACGCCCCCGCCCTGATAGCCTGCCTCATCCCATCTGACTTGGTCAAAGTTCACATCAGAGCCACGTCGTAGCTTGGCATGGGCCCTGCTTGAATACTTTAGAAATGTGTCATTCCCTCCCTTCCTTCTCTCAAAGAAATCACTGATCTGATGTGACTGGGTGGGTGAAAGCTATAGTGCTGTATCTAAAGGAACCCATGTTGTCACCTATCCAATGTTGTGACATCAGTGATAACCTAATATAGCATTTCTACAGCATTTGATGGTGCATCATGATGTCACCCAGGCACATTCCCATAATCACCCTCTCTACTGTCTGTCCTTGTGATGTCAGAAGCCCTCAACCATGTGACCTAGAGATGAGAGCGTACAATTCTGTCAACAGAGAAGTTTGGCAGAAGAACACATGATCACCACAACCATCTTTTTTTATATTTATTTATTTAATTATACCCCTTTTTCTCCCCAATTTTGTGGTATCCAATTGGTAGTTACAGTCTTGTCCCATCGCTGCAACTTCCGTACGTACTCAGGAGAGGCGAAGGTCGAGAGCTGTGCGTCCTCCGAAACACAACCCAGCGAAGCTACACTGCTTAAGCTGGAAGCAAGCCGCACCAATGTGTCGGAGGAAACACCATACACCTGGCGACCGTGTCGGCGTGCACTGCGCAGAAAAAAGCCTCAGGAGTTGCTAGTGCGCGATGGGACAAAAACATCCCTGCTGGCCAAACCCTCCCCTAACCCGGACGACGCTGGGCCAATTGTGCCCCGCCCCATGGGTCTCCCGGTCGTGTCCGGCTGCGACAGATCCTGGACTTGAACCAGGATCTCTAGTGGCACAGCTAGCACTGCGATGCAGTGCCTTAGACCACTGCGCCACTCGGGAGGCCCACCACAACTATCTTAACAGTCAATTGTATTTGGCTAGTGAAGACAACTATGAAATAACACATATGGAATCAAGTAGTAACCTTTGATTCTCTCTTTGCACTCTCTTGGCATTCTCTCAACCAGCTTCACCTGGAATGTTTTTCCAACAGTCTTGAAGGAGAGTTGGACCGCAGAGTGAAGGAAAAGCAGCCAACAAATACCCAGCAAAAGTGCGAACTCCTTCGACTGTTGGAAAAACATTCCAGGTGAAGCTGGTTGAGAGAATGCCAAGAGTGTGCAAAACTGTCATCAATGCAAAGGGTGGCTACTTTGAAGAATCTCAAATATAAAATACATTTTGATTTGTTTAACACTTTTTTTGGTTACTACATGATTCCATATGTGTCATTTCATAGTTTTGATGTCTTCACTAGCCAAATACAATTGACTGTAAAGATAGTATAGAATAGTAAAAATAAAGAAAAACCCTTGAATGAGCAGGTGTGTCCAAACTTTTGACTGGTACTGTGTCTTAACAGTCAATTATATTTGACTAGTTAGCGGTTTTGTCATAAATAATGAAAGAAAACATTTGGTATGTGGTAAAGACAAAGTGGTTGCTTGTACTATACACAAAACACATCCCACTTGGAATAGACTTCATAGACATCTTTAATTTATACAAGCTATTCTTTCCCAGATTTGATGGGCAACTTGACAAGAGTTTCTGGGTGCTTGAGTATCTAAGGAATCTTTGTTTCATCTGTGCACCAACTGTAGAATTTCAGCACTTTGCCCTCGAATGGATTTAATGAAATTCAACCTCAAACAAAGAGTGATTATCAGAGCTTGAGAATGGATATGCTTTCCCATGTGTTCCAGTGTCAAGATGGTTCAGAAAGAGTGACACTGGAAGATAGCTGTAGGCTTGACCTGTCTATGCAAAGTTGGACCGGTAACTATCAATCTTCAGTAAATACGTTTTAGTACTGAGCAGCTGTAAATATCAAATCAAATTTGATTTGTCACATGTGCCGAATATAGCAGGTGTAGACTTTACCGTGAAATGCTTACTTACAAGTCCTTAACCAGCAATGCAGTTCAAGAAATAGAGATAATTAAGTATGATGGATCTTTCTTTCAACATCGTTTTGTCAGAATAGCCTGTATACTGTGCACCACATAATGTAAATGGTCAGTTGAATGTGGCTAGTTAGTGATATTCCCATGAGTAAAAAAGTGTGGATCAAATATCTGAGGAAGTCAAATGGCAGTCTTTTTGCTTGCAGAAATGCTATCACACCCACTGTGTGCAACTGCATTCACTGTGTGTTCACACGTCTAAGGGGGATACCTAGTCAGTTGTCCAACTGAATGTATTCAACTGAAATGTGTCTTTCGCATTTAACCCAACCGCTCTGAATCAGAGAGTTGCGGGGGGCCTGCCTTAATCGACATCCACGTCTTCAGCACCCGGGGAACAGTGGGTTAACTGCCTTGCTCAGGGGCAGAACGACAAATGTTACAAGGGCAACAAAGATACAGCTCAGATGATCACTAAAGAGTCTGAGAGAACTAAGTCATTTCTAAAACACTGTTAGATAAAACTGGTGTATGTTTGGAGAAAAAGGAGTGCTTTGATAATGTCGAGGGTCGTTATGAGGCTTGTAGAACCGGTTATGGTTAGACAGTGTTGTGGCTTTGGAGCGGTCCAAGAATAAACCGGCTCTACAACAAGCCTACGGCTATAAAATGTCATCATCATTAGAGACTATGTGCCTACTAATAATCGAAAACATCAGAGTTACTAAACTCAGCAAAAAAAGAAACGTCCCTTTTTCAGGTCCCTATCTTTCAAAGATCATTCGTAAAAATCCAAATAACTTCACAGATCTTCATTGTAAAGGGTTTAAACATGCTTTTTCAATGACCCATAAACAATTAATTAACATGCACCTGTGGAACGGACGTTAAGACACTAACAGCTTACAGACGGTAGGCAATTAAGGTCACAGTTATGAAAACTTAGGACACTAAAGAGGACTTTCTACTGACACTGAAAAACACCAAAATAAAGATGCCCAGGGTCCCTGCCCATCTGCGTGAACGTGCTTTAAGCATGCTGCAAGGAGGCATGAGGACTGCAGATGTGGCCAGGGCAATAAATTGCAATGTCCGTACTGTGAGACGCCTAAGACAGCGCTACAGGGAGGCAGGACGGACAGCTGATCATCCTCGCAGTGACAGAACACGTGTAACAACACCTGCACAGGATCGGTACATCTTAACATCACACCTGCGGTACAGGATGGCAACAACTGCCCGAGTTACACCAGGAACGCCCACCCCTCCATCAGTGCTCAGACTGTCCGCAATAGGCTGAGAGAGGCTGGACTGAGGGCTTGTAGGCCTGTTGTAAGGCAGGTCCTCACCAGACATCACCGGCATCAACATTGCCTACGGGCACAAAGCCCCCGTCGCTGGACCAGACAGGATTGGCAAAAAGTGCTCTTCACTGACGAGTCGCGTTTTTGTCTCACCAGGGGTGATGGTCGGATTCGCTTTTATCGTCAAAGGAATGAGCGTTACTCCGAGGCCTGTACTCTGGAGCGGGGTCAATTTGGAGGTGGAGGTTCCATCATGGTCTGGGGCCGTGTGTCACAGCATCATCGGACTGAGCTTGTTGTCATTTCAGGCAATCTCAATGCTGTACATTACAGGGAAGACATCCTCCTCCCTCATGTGGTACCCTTCCTGCAGGCTCATCCTGACATGACCCTCCAGCATGACAATGCCTCCAGCCATACCCTTCCTTCTGTGCTTGATTTCCTGCAAGACAGGCCATGGCCAGTCAAGAGCCCGGATCTCAATCCTATTGAGCATGTCTGGGACCTATTGGATCGGAGGGTGAGGGCTAGGGCCATTCCCCCCAGAAATGTCCGGGAACTTGCAGGTGCTTCTGCCCCTGAAGAAGGCAGTTAACCCACTGTTCCTAGGCTGTCATTGTAAATAAGAATTTGTTCTTAACTGACTTGCCTAGTTAAATAAATATAAAATGTTCATGAAGCTTGACTATCTCTCTGTCAATACTGACACTGTTCCCTTATTTTATCCAACATGTATGTTGACATATTGACATAGTCTGAACCCAAGTGTACATTCTAACTGCACAACGGTCTGGTTTCACCATGGCTTGTTCTGGATATGTGGGGCTAAGGCTTATCACATTTTCTTAAGTTTTGGGTCGAGATCTTTAATGTCCCTTTCTGTTGGCTACATGAAATCAACAGGTGCAACAGAACGCATCCAAAGCTTTGTCCAAATCATTTTCAAGTAAATAATTGAAAGAGGAGAGATCCACATAAATGATCTTGCCTGCCTCTACTCGCTCCCTTCATACTCTTACACTCTTCCATTCATCTTTCCATTTACCCATTCATCCATTCATCTTTCCATTTACCCATTCATCCATTCATCTTTCCATTTGCCCATTCATCCATTCATCTTTCCATTTACCCATTCATCCATTCATGCCGTGCTTGCTGGTTGTCTTTGGCCCATGTCAGGGGTCTCTCCTTTACTAACCCACCGGTTCTTTCTGTCTATTCTCTGTCTCACCTCCTCCACCTCGCCCCTCGCCCCTGCGCCCTGCAGTCGGCTCACCCAGGGAGAAGTAGTGTGTCAGTGGGATTCGGACCCCGAGGCGGCGTGCTCTGTAGCGGAGAACAAGCCGGCCTCGCGACACTTCTACCCCATCGCCCTACTGCTTGTCAGCTCACACCTGCTGGTCGTGTGGTTAATTTTAAGTCTTGTTTTTCTGCTTGCAAAATATCAATAAAGTTGCTGACGATGCCATGTACTAACCTTGTGTGCGTCGGGTGGTGATTTTTGTCTGTGCAGCTTGTTTTTTGGGAGGGAGGGAGTCTGGAATTTGTGTGATTTCATTGATTTTGCTTTGAAAGGGTAATTGGGTGGATACATGATTTAATTTGTACAATCAAACACAAGCTTTCGACTGTTAATCCGACTAGCAGGCTTGAGGATAGGATGGAATCGATTTAGAATGTAAGGGATTAAGAAAATAAATTCTCTCCGCTAAGACATATTAGCTTTCTCTATTTTCACAGATACCATTCTGTTGAACCCTGGAGGCGTTTTTCTCCCGTACTTTCTCTATTTTCACAGATACCATTCTGTTGAACCCTGGAGGCGTTTTTCTCCCCTACCTAAAGCATTGGCCATATAATACTATCAGAAGGACTGGAGATAAACAGTTATCTCTTCATGTCAATGACCGAGAACTAACGTTCTGAGAGCTAGCATTGCGTTCTGGTTGGCTGCTCTGGCACAGGTACCAAAGTGCTAACAGCGTAACTGAAGCCGATCACACTGTTACACACTCCAGTATAAACTCCAAGCAGCTTGAGGGCACGTTCTTATCATAACCTCCAGTTGACCCCTGTCAGTTGAGGGACCCTCCTCTTCATAGAGACTGATTTATTTACTAAGATTCTACATTTAGTAATGTACTACATCTCTTCAACGATTCCTATGTCCTCTGGAATAGTGGAAGTGGAACCCCCTCACTCTTCTTCCCCACTCCAACTATCTCCCCCTCTACTCTAAAGTAGAGCATAGTAGGATTCTGATGAGCACGGGAAAAATAGAGCCATATAAATCAGTAGTGATATGCTCCAGGACACTTCAAAAGCAGTTGTTTTCTCTCTCTCCGTTAGACTGCTGTTAGTGTGTATAGGCCGTTAGACTGCTGTTAGTGTGTGTAGGCGGTTAGACTGCTGTTAGTATGTATAGGCGGTTAGACTGCTGTTAGTGTGTATAGGCCGTTAGACTGCTGTTAGTGTGTATAGGCGGTTAGACTGCTGTTAGTGTGTTTAGATGGTTAGACTGCTGTTAGTGTGTATAGGCGGTTAGACAGAATAGCAGTAGCAGTCTCTAAAACAGCAACTGTAGGAATGATCCCAGAATGTAGGAGTGATTTCAGCTGACAGTGTAGGCACAGTGCACAAACATTTCTCAGTCTTAACTTGCCAGGTATGGGATGTTTACAGACTACATGGCTATGGACCGTTCTGAATTTATGGTCCGGATGCATGCAAAAATGTGCCTATTTACATTGACTGGAAATAAATATAGATAGGCTGTCTTGCAGTACTTCATTTTAGAAACTATGATGTTTGGTGTTATAGCTCAGTGTAGCCAGTTGGAGAAAGCGATTCGCAGGCCAAGATAAAATAAATGACGTCTATCTATATTTATTTCCAGTCAATGTAAATAGGCACATTTTTGCATGCATCCGGACCATAAATACAGAACGGTCCATAGCCATGTCTGCTCAGTCAGTAGCGCACATCCCATACCTGGCAGCATGTCCAAGTGAATCATTTTCAAATTCTGTCAACTCGTTTGGATTTTATTAGTGGATAATTATCTTGGATCTCCCTTCCTCCCTCCCTCTAGTCTGTATATATATATAGTATGGTCTGATATAGGCAAATAATGTTAGATAGTCATGTAATGGACCACATGAGAATTTCTGGTAATATTTCCTCTATCTGCGGCAGAAGGGGGCACATTTTGATCTTGCCTAGGCTGCAGAATTGCTGGGACTTTGGTTGTTTGTCCCTCCCTAGACGTAGTTTGACAAACCCAGTTTTAAATCATTTGCACGGGCATCATGTTGCACCAAGAGCTCCATGGCCATTGAGAGGCCATAAGGAGAGTAAGCTTGTCCATGGTGGTCTGCGAACCCACGACCTTCCAGCTCGCAATCAAAATCCCAATGTTGCCATGTAACACTCTTGAGGTGAAAAAACGGTTTGTCAATCTGTATATCTAAGGCTCTGGTCTGTCCTAGGAGTGGGGGGGAAAGGTAGGCATGTTCTCTGCTATACTACGTTGAATTATTATTTTGGATAGAGGGCGGATAATTTTTTTCAAGCGTTCAGGGAGGGTCAAGTGAAAATATATTTGGACTAAATTAGGGTCATCCATTTTAATTTCAGAGAGGTCTGATTTTCTCCATGTATCCCTTATTATGAATAACGTACAGTCTCTTACCTTAGCTGTCCTACGTGTAATACTTAACTGTTGGCCGTCTGTCATCTGCTTCCCATCTGTCCGTCTGTTACTCAGTTGTTGGTTGTTGTTTTCCATAATCAAAACACAGACCCCCTTTTTTGAGAAGATTATTCATCATTTCATTTCATTCTTCTTCCCTCCTTTTTGTCATCATGGCCACACCACCAAACCAGGGAGGGATGTCGGATTGAGAATGTGCAAAAGAATATTAAATGCCGGAAGTATGCCTTCAACATGCTGCAGCTGATGGCATTCCCCAAGATCTACCGGCCGCCGGAGGGGACCTATGGGAAGGTTGACTCCTGAACCCAACCTATATGTAGGAACTAAGATGGCTACGTCCTGATTCTCCACCCTCCACAGGGAGTGTGCATGTGCAAGTGAAGTGTAGGGAAACAGGACACAGCCGGTGTAAAAAACAAACCATATGATTCCCGACGTAATCTAATCCAAGCAGTAAATATAGTAGCAATAGAAATAGTCTATAGCCATGCGCTGCTGGTCCAGATGTAAAAAATAAATGAAAGGTTGTAGGTGTTTCTGATATTGGCCATGTTATGCAACGTTGCCGGGACACACTGTTTTGTCTGAGTTAAGTTTGTCCGTAATTCTTGTTCAGGCGTTCCTTTGTCATTTTCTTCTTCGCTGAGTCATCGTTTGTAATATCGGCGAAGCGTGTTGCTTGCCAATTGAGCCTACTTTCTCATGCTCCATTTCTGAAATGCCTTAAAGTCAACACAGTAACTCATTTGCATCAGACGTGGCTTGAAGGAAGCCTTGAGAGGTTCTATAAGTTCGAGAAAAAGCTGAACAGACTTTCAAGTTTAGCTTGTTGTTCGTGTTCCCTCAGCCTTCTACATAAGAGACCTGTCTGTCCCTTAAGGAGCCTGAGAGAGCTTACTGTAAATATAATTTAATTCCATGAATATGTTCTCCTCTCATTCTCAATCATGGTTGCTTTTACGACCACCTCATATTTTTTTGTACAATAACTCAATCGTAATGTGTCTCACAAAATATGTTGAAATACTGCCATATCTATCATATGTAACTTTACTTTTGTTTAAAAATATTGTTTTCCTTTATTTTCCCTCCACAATCAGTCAATTGAAAACCAAACCATAACCCCTTTGTATCATATTTATTTTTATATCCTTTTTAATCCGTTTGTATGCTTTATTCAGGGTCACTGTCTTGGATTCAAAAGCATCCAAAGCTCTTCCTGTATGTAAAATATCTTTGTTTGCGCTTTGCAATGTGTTGCATTCCTGTTTATTTAATTAAAATACATTTGATTAAATTGCTTGGGATGGATGTTAATATCTGTGTTCATCTTTTCATAATGTCTGTATCTTATTAGGGCAAAGGATGTTGATCTCTCGGAGGCAGGAATGTCCAAATAAGAACACGCGCACGCACGCTCGCGTACTCACAGTTTCCTGATAGGGAACTGATCTACTGAGGGAGTTCCCTTTTTCACAATATTGGCTTCCAACCAATTCAATGACTCTCCAGGGTTAGAAAGGGGGTTGTTACATTATCTCAGTCAGTTGCTAATATTGCAAACCCTTATCATCTGAAATTCCAACAGTGCTGCACTGGGCATTCCAGAGCCTGAGCAGCAGCTTCAGAAAACTAAAGAGCTCACGGGCAATTGGCTGGATAATGGACTCCTGGTGTATCACTGACGAAGACATGGCGGAGGTCAAGAAGGAAGCGTTGGAGCGTCTGCGTCCATACCTCTGTGAGAAGCTAGTGGCAGACCGCCACCTGGACTACCTCCGGTCCAGGAGGGTCCTTACGCGGGACGACGCCGAGGACATCTGCTGCAGGGTGGGGAACAGCAAGAAGACCGGTAGGATGCTGGACTACTTAGCCGAGAACCCCAGGGGCCTCGACTACCTCGTGGAGTCCATACGCCGAGTGAGGACCAAGGACTTTGTCATCGGGAAGATCACCAGCGAAGTCGAGGCGGTGAAGAGGAGAGAGGTGGCCATCTCGTCAGCAGCAGGCAGTTCTCCGCCAGTCTGTATATGCAAAGAGAAAACTCCCTTTGTGTCGTTGCAGAGTGACAGTACTGGATACAAAGGCAGTAGTGAAGCACGGTCCATCCAAACCTCTCTGTCCAACTCCGAAGACAAGTGGGGTCAAAATGAAGCATCCTTTTCCTGGAGTGCCCTTCCTGAAGGAGTTAGTGTCTCTTCTCTACACAGTCTGCCAAAACCAGGAGAGCAGGGCGCTCCTTCAGTGCCCCTTGAGGACTCCGAGCCCGGGACCTTAGAGTCTGAGAGCAGTGACCAGTTTCACACCCTCCGTTCCTTTTCAACCCCCCCCTCGGTGATGGAGTAATACAGAATGCCTGTATGTCTGGATTCAAACACAGGTTGGATTATATGGGGACAGTAAAGGGTTAGGTTTTATTGTGTCATAACTGTACATGTCATCGTTTTCGAATGTTTTATTTTCCAGATCATAAAAGCGTACAGTGAATCCACAAGACGTGGTTTCTAACACGTTTGTTCTAGCAATAAAATGTTTTACTGAAAACGTTATTGAAATGCAAAAAAATCCTGTAGTTCTCCATCAAGAAAAAAACAGAACTATTACAAAATGGATGCGTGCCAGAATGTTGTACTGGAGAGCTTTGGTTTAATATCTTCATCTGCCACAGTATAAGGAAATGGCGCACGGCAGAGCTTCCTGTTTCTTTGAGGCACAGTCCCACTTCATGTCCCTATTTCACCTTCTGCCAGGCACCCATATTCTAGGAAATGATCAAATCAACATGTTTGTTTTCTGGGATTTTATTTTTGATTCAGGATGTGCAAAAAAACTCTAAGGGAAACATGACATATGACATGGACGATGAAACAAAAACATGTAAAGCTCCAAATAGGCATTTCAATAAATGTGTTAATAAATATGACAAAAGTACAGATGTAAAAGTTATTTGATTATATACAAAAATATAAACAGCTAGTTACAATTACACTTGAACTGAGAGGTAATATACATTTGGACACGAGCATTAGCTGTCACTCTGCTAATTTCTTCACATACTATCATCACCAAAGGTAGAATAACACGCACATGACTTTGTTTGCTACGTTATTTATGAAAAACAATTTAAACATATTTACAATATATTCAACTGACAATTTGCCCTATTCTCTCCAAAAGGCGCTCCAGGTTGTAGAGGAATATTGTGGAGTTGGCAACTCTCTGTGCCTCACACGGTGAGCATCTAGAACTGTTCTGTAAATGCAGAAAAAAAAGAGAAGCAATACAATTTACATTTTAGATGAAAACAATATTCATTGGAAAGCAGAGTGACATCGGCATTCATTTGATTAGCAGCAACAGTATTTTGAATGCCAATCAAAAATGTATTGTTGAACAATTGGAAGTATGGAGCGTCAGGACTTTTCACAACACATATTTGGGATAAACTTCAGAACTTATTTAAAGGTTGACTTACATATTGGCGTTCATGTTCTTCCAAACGTTTTTTCCGATGGTAGATGGATGTTTTTATTTCGTCATGGTAGTTATCTGTGACCGACATGTCCTCGAACAGGACAACCTCCAACTCCAATAAATAACAGTGCATGAACTTAAAGATGCAGTTGTCCTGGGGAAGAACAGAACCACAGGCTGTGTTACAGTATATACACAGACTATAAAACATTGATCTGGAAATCTACAAAAGTATGCAAAAGAGGTGTGTTCTAATCATGGCATTACAAACAGGGGCGGACTGGGACCAGAAATCGGCCCAGGCATTTCTAACACACTGAACCCTTTTTTTCCATGACGCCCCACACCGTATTTTCAAAGGAACAAAAATAAACTGCTTGTGTGTTCTATTTACTGCATATTGCTACAAGAACTTACATTGTAGATGTCATCGTTGGTAGGAGCATATAAACAGGCATCTGATTTCTGACAAAGAAAACCACAGTTGTATGAATAATTGTTTATCCTTCAAAGTCACACACATCACTAGTCCTTTGAAAATTACTCCTTTACCCTAATTTCACACCAAACGCGCCACACCAGGACAACAAGATATTCATTAGCTGTAGTCTTACTTCTATGGTACTTTTCAAGTTTTTCAACTCCGACTGAAGCTCTTTAACGTCATCTATTGTCATCCCGTGTGTTTCAGCAGCACCAGCAATGGGCAAATGTGCGGTGGCACTCAGGCAGCTTTAATAGAAGAGGTACGGATGAATACAGGGATGATACACAACGTAACACACAACACAATGAACTAATATGTCCTTAGTTTATTTTGTTATGATTGTGGTAATCTCTTTAAGGTATTTATAAGTCATATGGTTAAAAAAAGTGTTGAAATTGCCAATCAGGAGTCTGAAATAATACAGGTTATATCACAACTGGCCGTGATTGGGATTGGAGGCGCACAATTGGCCCAGCGTCGTCCGGGTTAGGGTTTGGCCGTGGAAGGCCGTCATTGTAAATAAGAATTTGTTCTTAACTGACTTGCTTAGTTAAATAAAGACAACAAAAAAAATTCAAAAGGCATGTATGTATTCATATTTTTATTAGGGGTGCACAAATCAGCCCCTCAAGTTCCACTTGCTGGTTCTTGTTTCTCCCTGGTCCCTAATTGATTAATGCACAGTACCAGTCAAATGTTTGGACACACTTACTCATTCAAGGATTTCTTTGTTTTTACTATTTTCTACATTGTAGAATAATAGTGACGACAAACTATGAAATAACACATATGGAATCATGTAGTAACCATAAAAAGTGTTACACAAATCAAAATATATGTTATATTTGAGATTCTTCAAAGTAGCTACCCTTTGCCTTGACAGCTTTTCTCACTCTTGGCATTCTCTCAACTAGCTTCATGAGGTGGTCACCTGGAGTGCATTTCAATTAACAGGTATGCCTTGTTAAAAGTTAATTTGTGGAATTTCTTTCCTTCTTAATGCGTTTGAGCCAATCAGTTGTGTTGTAACAAGGTAGGGGTGGTATACAGAAGATAGCCCTATTTGGTAAAATACTAAGTTCATATTATGGCAAAAACTGCTCAAATAAGAAAAAGTAATGATAGACTGTCATTTCTCTTAAGACATGAAGGTCAGTCAATCCGGGAAAATGTCAAGAACTTTGAAAGTTTCTTCAAGTGAAGTCCCTAAAACCACCAAGCGCTAACATGAAACTGACCCAGAGTTACCTCTGTTGCAGAAGATAAGTTCATTAGAGTTAACTGCACCTCAATTTGCAGCCCAAATAAATGCTTCAGAGTTCAAGTAACAGACACATCTCAACATCAACTGTTCGGAGGAGACTGCGTGAATCAGGCCTTCATGGTCAAATTGCTACAAAGAAACCACTACTATTTTTAGTTATTTAACTAGGCAAGTCAGTTAAGAACAAATTCTTATTTACAATGACAGCCTACAGTGGAACAGTGGGTTAGCTGCCTTATTCAGGGGTAGAACGACATTTTTACCCTTGTCAGCTCTAACCACTAGACTACTTACCGCCTCAAATCTAAAGGACACCAATAAGAAGAAGAGACTTGCTTGGGCCAACAAACATGGACATTAGACCGGTGGAAATCCTTTGGTCCTTTGGTCTGATGAGTCCAAATTTCAGATTTTTGGTTCCAACCGCTGTGTCTTTGTGAGACGCAAAGTAGGTGAACGGATTATCTCCATTCTTCCCGCCGAGAAGAATGGAGGAGGCACACTTAACCAGCATGTCTACCACAGCATTCTGCAGCGATCATTTGTTTTTCAACAGGACAATGACCCAAAACACACCTCCAGGCTGTGTCAGGGCCATTTGACCAATAAGGAGGGTGATGGAGTGCTGCATCAGATGACCTGGCCTCCACAATCACCTGACCTCAACCCAATTGAGATGGTTTGGGATGAGTTGGACCGCAGAGTGAATGGATGCTCAGGATATGTGGGAACTCCTTCAAGACTGTTGAAAAAGCATTCCAGGTGAAGCTGGTTGAGAGAATACCAATAGTCTGTAAAGCTAGGCAAATGGTGGCTACTTTGAAGAATCTAAAATATATATTGATTTGTTTAACACTTTTTGGTTTAGTACATTATTCCATATGTGTTTTTTCATCGTTTTTATGTCTTCACTATTATTCTACAATGTATAAAATAGTTAGAATTATGAAAAACCATTGAATGGGTAGGTGTGTCCAAACTTTTGCCTGGTACTGTATGTCATTGGATGACTGGAGAGTCCATACACTTGCTTACCCAGGTGTCAGTAAGTGTCTGACTGAAGGAATACCAAACTGTGGCACTTGAGGACAGGAGTGGTGCACCCTGGGATGTATGTTTGAAGCATTCAAATTCCCAAATATATATTCTAATGGCATGGAATCAAGTGTCAAACCCACTCTGGGCACCATAACAATACAGAGATTTCCCAGTGTGCAATAGTGATGTAATGAAGACATAACAACATTATTAGATTTACCCTCAAAGCAGTAAGATGAATGATGTCATCGCCCGGCTGTTTTAATAAATGAATCGTAATCTTAGCAATGCACTTGACTCGTAAAAGTGTATAGATACGAGTGATACGGATGCTGAGAAGTGCATGGCTTGGTGTCATACAATCGGATTACAGGGCGCATGCAGAGAGTAACAGTAAACGGAATGCATGCATAACAGCTACACTCCTGCCCATGCAAAGTTAAAGCTACATTTCAAGCTCTCTGTAAAAACACGTACATCAGAAATGTAATCAAACTGCAGCAAGCAATGCTGCTGTGTGTGTGTTTCATACGGTGCTATACCTCAATATTATGAAGCAATTCCAGAGCTCAATGTTCAGACGCTGGTGTGGATAGTAATGGAAACCCCAGAAGAGACAGATCCATCGCCCTCTTTTCTAGAAACAATCACAAAAAAAGAAGACGCATGGGAATGCCTTGTTCAAAATCCACAGGCAGGTGTTTTTCTAGCTGGTCAACGCCCAGAGCTAGATGTTTTCCCCAAGCTGGATCACAGCCAAAACTATGTGAAAGTGAAAGTATATTAACAGCTTCTGGGAGAAAGTAACTTTTTTATACATTCATAGGAAAATAACAGAAGAACATACAGTTCTGCCATGTATCACTAAATATTCTTAATAAACACGTTTTTAGCTGATAGATCTGAACGTTAACGCAGAGTGAGCTTTCTTCTTGAATTTCTGAAATCGGTATCAATGTTTACTAGTTAGGGATAGCTTATCTTAAAGTCACAATAGTTATTGTAACTTTAAGAGTCAGATACTCTCCAGATCAAGGCAAAATAGCCTACTAGTTGTCTGGTCTACAGACTATAGATGTGTCACTTCAGCACCAAGTGGTTTAAATGTAGTTAATTGACCCATAAGTCAATTGTGCCAAGTGTCCCGTGTGAGGACAAGCTATTGAAAAAAAAACGTGTTTTCAACCAAAATAAATACGCATCTCTTTCAATCTCTTTTTAACGTCAATGTCACTAGGCCGGATGAGTCATCACAAGTCAACAATCTATTTCCAAACTTCTGTGATTGACAAAGTCATATGTCGGTTATAAACATAGTGGCAGTGTGCCACGCGTGGACTTTGTTTCATAAAGAAGCACTTCGATCCGATCATTTCACCGTGTGGCTGAATAACATGACAGAAGGCAATGTAAAACGAAGCCGTGTTGTAGGCTAAATACATTTAATCACCAGGCATATGCATTAGGCATTACAATAAAACAAGTTTAGAAATCAGACTGTCGCAGGAACTCCCTAGAACCTTTACTTTTTAGTGATAACCTTGTAGCCTGTCAAATATCCAACATTGTACCCGAACATAACCTATACAATGTAGGCTAATGGTAGACAATTGTATATTTGTAAATTGAATACCTTTGTCCTGCGCTCCAATAAACGAATGCAAAAAAGGAGCACTGTCAAAAAACCTGTCATCGGCGTTGTTCGCTGCCCCCCGAGCAGTTAGGGCAAAATCCAAGATCACATTTTAACATTATCCGAGAGTTATCTGTTTCATGTGTCATAAATTCCAACCATGCGTTATTATGTCAAGTTTACCGATAAAATAAACGTTTGGCTCATGTATTGCATGAGGATATAATCTCTGGGCCCTCGCCCGGAACACATGGTGTGCGCAATGGCGCGCTCACCAGCGCTGGGTTTGCTGTAGCCTAAATGTTGCACACACCCTCACATATTCGTCATACTCACATGGAAGCCGGTGTTTGATGTCAATCCTAAACTTCTATGACTGACTATTTAATTCAAATTACCTCTACACTGAAAATATTTTATTGTAATCCAATTATACTTTGCAGTGAAAGAACGTCGAAAGAAAGTCTATATGAAATTCCCGGAGATTACGCAAAGAATGTCTCCATTAATATAGTGTTTTAGTCCACCTGAACCTATTCTTAAACCCGGCTCAAGGAGAGTAAACATTTAGTACCCACTCATATACCACACCTGTGTTTGATGATGCCTATAATGGGTGATGGATGGCTGCACAATGAGAATCACATAGTTTCCAAGTATTCCCACGCATAAGAGAGATACATATTTGATCGTATACAAACGTAACAAGGTTTTAAATTATGTTTTAGTCAAACAATATCTGTTTGGGCATCATGCTGTCAATTTGCCTTCTACAAATGATTTGTATTATGTTCCGGACCCCCGACCATCCGCTCAAGAAAAAACTCGTCCCGCGGCTGAATCTAGTTGATGATCACTAGAGTAGGGTTTGACCATTGATTGGAGTTAGATAGGAGGGGTTGATTGCATGTCATGAATTTTAGACTTATCATTCAAATATGTATGACTACCCATAACCAAGTAGCCTACATCTGATCTGACGCTACATTACACTGTCAAATCACTACTCAAACTATCATTGTAGTGCCACTAGAGTAAACTATTGTATACAAAAATGAATCTACAATTAACATAGGCCTACAGAAAGAGCATAACGTTTGAGGTTTTAGATCCTATTGACTTAGCAGTGATAGGGCAGCTACAGCTTCCACACAGTTTACAGATTCCAGACCAGCCAACCTTGAATGAGCCTAATGTTTTAGTGTACCACTTCATCGCAGTGGCGGCACCCTGGCCCCACACTGCTCAAATCATTGGCAAATGCACCTAAGCCTAATAATGCTGTTGGCAGAAGACTGGCTCAATATGAATGGTAAACTGTTATGGGTACTTGGTAATTGTCTGCTCTTCAGCAGCGAACATACTGTATGTTTAAATGTCAAATCTGGGGTGTAATCATTAGTCCAGTTGCAAAATGTTCTGTTTTGTAACCAAATCGTGAGTTTCTATTGGAAAACTCCAGGTAAGTCCGTTTAATAAACATTTTGCAACAGATCGGTGGAATGAATACACTCCAGGGTTCTTCCTAGTATTGTCTGACAAGGTGGAGATTATGTAGGTCTAAAATTGGGTAGGGGAGGTCTGGAGTGGGTCAATTTCCCTCATGAAGTTTTGCTTAAAGAAAAAAAACTGCAATTTCTTGAAATCTAGAGTCTTAAAGCGCAACTATGCCACTTTTCAAAATCATATTCATTAAGGCTAGGGCCTATATATCTAGCATCAAAACGGTGTCTGCACACAGTATGTGAAAATGCAGGATTTCTGTGGTTAAAGACAGTTCCTAAAAAATGTCTGACATCAGTGTGGGATTAAAAGTAAAAAAAGAAATACCTTATTTACATAAGTATTCAGACCCTTTGCAATGAGACTCAAAATTGAGCTCAGGTGCATCCTGTTTCCATTGATCATCCTTGAGATTTTCTACAACTTGATTGGAGTCCACCTGTGGTAAATTCATTTGATTGGAAATTATTTGGAAAGGCACACAGCTGTCTATATGAATCAAATTGTATTTGTCACATGCGCTGAATACAACAGGTGTAGACCTTACAGTGAATGCTTACTTACAAGCCCTTGGAGGCCAAGCATTTGCCATACCAGGCAGTGATGCAACCCGTCGGGATGCTCTTGATGGTGCAGCTGTAAAACCTTTTGAGGATCTGAGGACCCAAGCCAAATCTTTTCAGTCTCCTGAGGGGAATAGGTTTGGTTGTGCCTTCTTCACAACTGTCTTGGTGTGCTTGGACCATGTTAGTTTGTTGGTGATGTGGACGCCAAGGAACTTGAAGTTCTCAACCTGCTCCACTACAGCCCCGTTGATGAGAATGGGGGCATGCTCGGTCCTATTTTTCCTGTAGTCCACAATCAACTCATTTGTCTTGATCACGTTGAGGGAGAGGTTGTTGTCCTTGCAGCACACGGTCAGGTCTCTGACCTCCTCCCTATAGGCTGTCTCATCGTTGTCGGTGACCACTGTTGTGTTATCGGCAAACTTAATGATGGTGTTGGAGTCGTGCTGTCATGATTAAACAGGGAGTACAGGAGGGGACTGAGCACTCACACCTGAGGGGCCCCCGTATTGAGGATCAGGGTGGTGGATGTGTTGTTACCTACCCTTACCACCTGGGGGCGGCCCGTCAGGAAGTCCAGGATCCAGTTGCAGAGGGAGGTGTTTAGTCCCCGGGTCCTTAGGTTAGTGATGAGCTTTGAGGGCACTATGGTGTTGGACGCTGAGCTGTAGTCAATGAATAGCATTCTCACATAGGTTATCCTTTTGTCCAGGTGTGAAAGGGCAGTGTGGAGTGGAATAGATTGCATCATCTGTGGATCTATAAGGTTCCACAGTTGACAGTGCATGTTATTAGAGCAAAAATCAAGCCATGAGGTCAAGAGAATTGTTTGTAGAGCTCCGAGACAGAATTGTGTTAAGGTACAGATCTGGGGAAGGGTACCAAAAAAAATTCTGTAGCTTTTGAAGGTCCCCAACACAGTGGCCTCCATCATTCTTAAATGGAAGAAGTTTGGAACCACGAAGGGTTAATGGGCAGTGAGAGTTGGCATTTATACATGCATAATCTCACATTGACTGCTGATCAGAGAAATGACGATACTGCTATTCTAGATGCTTTGGAGGACTATTTCAAGACCACAGAAAAACGTCATATATGAGAGATCCCTCTGTAGCTGCTGCAAACAGGATACAGATGAACAGTTATATCTCTCGATTGCTGGTGAGAGCCGCAACATGCCAGTACCGCGGTCTGAGGGACGAGATGAGAGAGTGGCTGTCACGGATCCCCCCGGTACTGCTGCTCATTCCATTCACCAGTTCCAGAGGTCTACGTCACCAGCCTTCTAGGCGTCACTGAACTGGATTCATCACCACCAACCCCGGACTGTCTTGTCTCATTACACACACCTGGTTCCCATTCCTCCTGATTAGTATGTAATATATGTGCCCTCTGTTCCCCATTGTCCTTGTCGGTTATTGTTACCATGTCCGTTGGTACCTGTGCTGTTGTTTCGGCTTCCATGCTACGTGTTATTGTGCATTATTGTATCGTATTGTTGTTTTACGGGTCTCTTTTGTTTGGGTGGAGAGAATAAAACCCCCTATTACGTATTCCTGCGCCTGTCTCCAATCATTAGACAACGTGACAGTAGCTCGTGTTAGACATTGCGAGTGAAGGAACAAGACGCCGATTTCTACGATCGCGGGATCTTTAGTCTACCAGAGGCTATAGGAAATATGAAGTGCAGCTGAGGTTACTGAGAAACATGAGGACGATAGATGGAACACAAGTGGATACAGTGAATGCAACAGCGAGATAGCGGAGGTACAAACCACAGGAGAGTGCACCCATGAGAGGTCAGGTGACATTACATGACAAAAACTAAATAGCGTGGTAACAATCACAGGCGAGTAGAGAGCAATGCCCAGCTTATGGCAAAACATGCAGGTCTTGTGGCGTCGCAAATCATTTTGCCAAGGTGTGTCAGGCAGGGGACATATCAGGCCGAGTAAAGAAAGTGCATGTTGTGGAGGATAATATACAGAGAGGGGGAGGCTCTGACAATGATGAACCGGTCTACACCAAGGAATGCATCAGTAAGGCTTACTCTCAGGGACAGAAATGGTTGGTGCAGCTAAGACTGAATAATACAAGATAAGAAGGCCAGCTTGACACAGTGTAATGAGCAAGAGAGTAAAAGAGAGAATATCACCAATTATAAACTGGGTGGTTCAAGCCCTGAATGCCGAGTGGCTGACAGCCATGGTATATCAGACCATTTCCCATAGGGATGGCAAAATATACTTTTTTTTTTACTGCTCAAGCACAGACTACTCTTTGAACTTGTTGAGACGGACCAAATTCCACCACTCTCTGGTTCTACATGTTAGCGCTTCGGACCCATGACTGAGACAATACCAGCAGAGTGAAACAAAGTGGAGCAGTGTCTCAAATGACCGAAGAACAGCTGCTGAGTTATTATGACGTTTTCAACGGTCCAGTGGTCTGTGCAAAGGAGATGTCCACTTCATACGGGACCCAAGTTGCACCACGGAATATGCCTGTAGCCTTGAAGGCACGAGTGAAAGCCCAACTGGTGAAATATGAACATGATGTATATATCACCCCAGTGACTGTGCCGACGCCCTGGATAAGCAACATGGTCATAGTTACCAAGCCAGAGAAGATCAGATTATGTAATGACCCAAAACCCCTTAAATCAAGCACTGAAAAGATCTCACTACCGTATGCCAATATTAGATGATGTGTTGTACAAACCGTCTAAGGCACGCGTATTTACGCTGGTGGATGCCAGAGATGCCTTTCTCCAGTGTAAACTGGATGAGGACAGCAGCAGCAGCAGGATGACGACGTTCTGGTTGCCATGGGGCAAGATGAGATGGCTGAAACGTCCCTTTGGGCTGTCCGTGGTCCCCGAGATGTATCGACGTAAGCAACATGAACTGCTGGGGGACATCGAGCCTATCGCAGATGATATTCTTGTTGCCGGATGCGGGGACTCCAATGAAAAGGCAGAGTGTGAAAACCACAACAATCTGCAGTAGGCACTGATGGAGCGGTGCAGGGAGGTGAGACTCAGGCTCAGTGTGCTAAAGCTGCAGTTCAGTTTCATGGACACAAGGACCTGAGAATAGACCCAGAAAAGACCAGGGCTGTACTGAACATGCTGGCGCCCACAGATGCCAAGGTAGTACAGCTCTTCATTGGATTTGTGACATACCTGGCCACGATGCTGCCCAAGCTGCCTGAAGTGTTTGAGCCACTCCAACGGCTGCTGGACAAGAACAGTGTGTGGCACTGGCTCCCTAAACTTGACCAAGCTGTACAGGAAATAAAACACCTGACGTCTATCACGCCTGTTCTGAGGTACTATGACGTCTTGAAACCGGTCACTGTGCAGAGTGACGCAAGTAAGAATGGCTTAGGGTGCTGCCTAACGCAACAGGGACAGCCTGTGGAGTTTGCTTTGTGAGCATTGACGCCAACGGATCGAAAATAGACAATACATTTTTGAGTATTGTATTTGCTTTGTAGAGATTTCATCAGTTTCTCTCTGGCAGAGAGTTAATAACAGCTGAGACAGATCATAAACAGTTGATCACAAACTTCAAGTCACTCCTCTGTGCCCCTAGGCGTCTCCAAGGTATGTTAATGCAGCTGCAAAAACTACAACGTGGGTGTCATCTACAAGCCTGGGCCGGAAATGTACATCAGCAACACTCTGAGAAGAGCAACAACAGAAGGCAGGAGGACAGACACACCACACACACACACACACAAGGGCACTGAGGGCGGAAATGTTGAGCCGCATACATGCTAGCCACAATGGCGGAGAGGCATGCTATAGACAGGCAAGTGACACTTTTCTGTCCGAACATGAGAGGGGAAATCAAGGACTATGTATCCAACTGCTCCGCCTGTAATGAATATGCAGGAGCACAGCAAAACAAATCCACGATGTCACATGACATCCCAGAGCACCCCTGGCAAACAGTGAGCATGGACCTTTTTGCCTATGCAGGGAAGGACTCCCTGATCATGGTTGATCATTACTCAGATTACTGGGAGGTGAAGCCACTGCTAAACGTGTCAGCTGACACAGTGTAAATTCCAGTTTGCCCACCATGGGCAACCTGATTGTGTAATCACAGACAATGGGGGGTGCTATGATTCAGCCAGATTCAAAACATTTGCAGAGAAGTGGAGATTCACTCATATCACCTCCTCCCCTCACCATCCACAAGCCAATGGAAAGGCAGAGTCAGCGGTCAAGAAAGTGAAAGGCCTAGACAGTACGGATGTATAGTCAGCTTATCTGCAGTGGCGCAACACACCCAGTAGCACAGCGTCTCATGTCACACAGATTCAAGTCATCAAGTTATCGAACGGGCGCACAGGTCACTCGCCCATCCCCTGATCAGAACCCACAACCCTTCCACGTTTGGTTCCTGAGGTACCAGGACAGAGAGAAAGTTATGATCCTACACAACGGGGAGGAAATTAAATCCTTTCCAGACATCAGTCCCGAAATGGTGAAACGCAGGAAGGAATTCGAACATTTGAAAAAAATAACTACCCTCCAAGAACATTCCCTTTGAGCTGCTTCAACCTGCAACGACGAAAATCATCCATGAGAGAAGATTCTTCAAAATCACAGAGAAGATTCTTCAAAAAGAAGTCGCAACTTTTCTCCGCAGACTGCAGGCAATCGGCTCAGGACATGGTGGATTGGCTAGCGGACCGGGTTAATTTAACTGCTAGGGTTAATTTCACTGAGCTATGTTCCACTAGCCTGTCTTATTACTGGCATAACCGGTAGGACTGCTTTGCTGGATTATACTCTAGTTTACTGACAGATCAATGAGGTAATATCCCAGTATCCATGTAAACAAACTATTTGTTTTTACCAGAGTGACATTGTTTTAAAGATGTTATATGGGACAGGCATGGGGGGGGGGGGTGAATTGTTTGTTTTGTTTACTTTATATTACAGTAGTGTTTTGTGAGAGACCTTCCCTTTATAATATGTGTTTGACTACAGGCTACACCGAAAACAGGAAATAGAATATCCAACACCCTTATTAGACAGACAGGGGCGAAAATCTGATATCAACTTTGGAGGGGACAATAACATGACATTTTCTCAAGAGCAATTCCTGATGGGGACACCTAAAGTAGTGCTGTAACACATAGCCTACGTTGTAAACTGTTAAATGCATATTGAGGAACCATAATTACTACTACTGGATAATTGATAGGTACAGTAGTTAACTGAAGGGTTGTCCCAACTTAAATCATTATAACACTACTAATAATAATAGTTATAGCAGTGTTCCGTATCAGTCCAGTATGTATGCAGGTATTTGTGTTTACAACCAGCAATACCAAGCAAGGCCCGTAGGTGGTAATGGTACTGTACACTGTATGGGTGCAGGTTTCATAAATACAATGAACATGGTGCGATCTCATCTCAAAGAATCTCCATTGAGAACCATCACAAAGTTGGGTCTCCGCACTGAACTGACCTTTTTATTGAACTTTTTCTGATTCATTTATATAGTCATTAAATATATGCCACTGGTTTGAGTTTACAACATCTTTACAAGAACAAAACGCTCAGAGTAAGTACAGTTCTAAAAGCAAGATAACTACTTCAATGAAAAGCCCAAACAAATCAACCAAAATATCCTTCAGAAATACTTATTGTTCAGTCAGTGTCTCAACTCTTCAAACAACAGCTATGGACAAGTATGTCACACAAAGTAAGCAATTTTAAATCAAATAAATAATTAGTAAGTGTACTGTCATGTACTAAAAACTACTAAACAAAATAACAAATATCATACTATACATCAGGGGTTCTCAAACAGGGTAGGTGAGAGAGAATAAAGTAGACGGCACGGGTCAAAATTTGGATTTATGACCCTGTGTCCATGATGACGTATGCATGTCCAAATATGGGCAGGAGAGAGAGAGAGAGAGTGTGTGTGTGTGTGTGTGTGTGTGTGTGTGTGTGAGTGAGTGTTAGAAACAAGGAATGTGTGTATGTGTGTGTGTGTTAGAAACAAGGTCCCTTGGCATTGTGTCCATTTCAAGCTTTATACAACAATAAAACAGCCATCTAAATAATGTTTCTCAGCCTAGTTTCCTATTTAGTTCTCTTCATATGTACATGCACAGAGCTTCCAGATGGCTCCAGCCTAAGGATTTTCAGTGCATGTACACCTGGGGAGATTAGAACCCCAAAGAAAAGATCCTAAAGGTCATTTCAGATTCAGGTTTATCATGACAGCCTCTTTATGAAAGGCCTTTACTTATGGCTAAACAGCTTCTACACAGCTTATTAATGAATGCTGTGGGATAAAATCAGGTGTTTCTAGGTGGGCTTAAACAAATCTACAGTGAAACAAACATGTACTCTTTACACACATTTATTGACTTTTAAAAAGACCACAGTAACATGACAGAATTTGTGCAAATGCGACGAAATCTGCTAGTGGATATTAAATGTACAACAGGAGTCTTCTGTAACCTGCAATACGTGTTAAATATGTTTTACATACATCCATGACTGAATGGTTTCACAAACTCCCTTTAAAGGTTTCGTAAGAAAGTTGAACCAGGCCTCATTCAACAGTCTAGAGATGAACCTAGAGACACCAAAACATCAACGTTTAGAGCAGCTTGGAGATTATTACCCATGTAAGGGGGAGCAAAGAGCGGATTTACCCAACTCTGTACAAACCCCGACACGGGGTATGATAACTCTGACGCGTACGTCTAATGATTATTGTAGATGTTTACAACTGAGGGAGTTGACAGTAGGTCAATGAGATGTATAAAGGCAAATTGACATAACGGACCTCAAAGACCAACAGCCTACTTTATCATATAGAATGCAGGGGTGTGTACTGAACATGTACCCTTTATAAAACAAAATGGTCTACGGTCAAATGCATCTATAGTTTTTAATGAAGTGGTCGCTGCATTCATTTAGATTATTTCAACACAGTCTAGATCAGTCCACAGAATGGAACACCTATCCTTGAACCATGATAACGGGAGTTACCCATGATATACACTACTAGTTTCTGGGAAATACATCCTTGTTCCTATCGCTTCTAGCATATTTAATTTTGACCCCATTCATGAAAGCTCACCCTTCCAGGAAAACATAGATTTGTCCCCACACAATGTAGACCAGTTATAACAATCACATATGTGTGGATTATGTCTGGATTTAGGACTAGCAGAGCATACCTATAAAGCAAAAAGCACGAGGATGACAGTTGAGAAAATGTTGCATATACATTTTTTAGTATCTCAATATTGTGTTATATGTTGGTAGGTCTAATAAACAAATATATTGCATACATTGATAATATTATTTTGTCAGAAATTCAAGCCGTTGATACAGTTGTGTACTCTATCGCCCGCCCTGCTGATCGTGCTCTATCTGAACTACATTAAGCTTTCATTATTTTGCATCAAATATTTATGGAGCTTAAAGTATTATAGAATACACAATATCTCATCCTTTAAGGACAGGAAAATGTACTTTCCATCCATCACCCCGGTCTGTCACGAAGAAAAAAGACACGGAAAATCAGGATGCGTGCGTGAGTGTGCGGTACAACTGTAGGCCTCCAATGTTTTTACATAAAACACTGATGATGCATGTTTAAATAGTAGTACAATTTGGTAATTAATTCTAACATGTCTTTGTACTAAATATTTTGGAATTAAATCACTGGTTTTAAAAATGTATCTCACCCTTTAACGCTGGCTAAAATGTCCTTTCCATACATCACCCCGGTCTGTCACAAAGAAAAAAGACACGGAAAATCAGGGTGAGTGTGCGTGTGACGTGGACAGCAGGAGTGTGTGTGTGTGTGTGTGTATGCGTTTCAAAAACAAAGGGGAGGGGGGTGTGTTCAACAGGGGCCCAAGCATGTAGCCCCATTCTATCTGGAGGGGGATCGTTTGAAACCAATGTTTGCACTATCATGCATACGGCATGTCCAGATATCTGCCAACCCCCCGGGGTTAAACATTGATATCTCTAATCAGCGCCCGGTGCCCCCCACAACGGTTGTAGACAGAATGTCTCGACATCCCCTCCTGTTGTTTGAATTCACTGCCTTTGTTCTCTAAACCAAATAAACAACCTTGTTCCTATCGCTTCTAGCATATTTATTTTGACCACATTTATGAAAGCTCACCCTTCCAGGAAAACATAAGTTTGTTCCCACACAACGTAGACCAGTTATAACAATCACATATGTGTGGATTATGTCTGGATTTAGGACTAGCAGAGCATACCTATAAAGCAAAAAACACAGGAATGACAGTTGAGAAAATGTTGCATATACATTTTTTAGTATCTCAATATTGTGTTATATGTTGGTAGGTCTAATAAACAAATATATTGCATACGTTGATAATATTATTTTGTCAGAAATTCAAGCCGTTGATACAGTTGTGTACTCTATCGCCCGCCCTGCTGATCGTGCTCTATCTGAACTACATTAAGCTTTCATTATTTTGCATCAAATATTTATGGACCTTAAAGTATTATAGAATACGTGTAAAAACGATGTATATGTGGTTTTCTCGAGTGTACGAAAATGATTCTAATGATTGAAGTGTATGTACCTAGTATGTTGTACTGTATTAAGCTGACTTAAAAAACATATGAGTTAGTTAATTAGGAAGCTGAATATAAAAAGTGTGGCTTCTTACATAGAAATGGGTCAGGCCTCTTGCTCAATAACACAAAGCAGATCATTCAATTTATGTTCTTACTGGTTCTAGACTATGTTGAAATAATCTAAATGAATGCAAATCAAATTTGTATTTGTCACATACACATGGTTAGCAGATGTTAATGCGAGTGTAGCGAAATGCTTGTGCTTCTAGTTCCGACAATGCAGTGATAACCAACAAGTAATCTAGCTAACAATTACAAAACTACTACCTTATAGACACAAGTGTAAGGGGATAAAGAATATGTACATAAAGATATATGAATGAGTGATGGTACAGAGCGGCATAGGCAAGATACAGTAGATGGTATTGAGTGCAGTATATACATATGAGATGAGTATGTAAACAAAGTGGCATAGTTAAAGTGGCTAGTGATACATGTATTACATAAAGATGCAGTAGATGATATAGAGTACAGTATATACATATACATATGAGATGAATAATGTAGGGTATGTAAACATTATATTAGGTAGCATTGTTTAAAGTGGCTAGTGATATATTTTACATCATTTCCCATCAATTCCCATTATTAAAGTGGCTGGAGTTGAGTCAGTGTGTTGGCAGCAGCCACTCAATGTTAGTGGTGGCTGTTTAACCTCTTGAAACTCTGGCAGCAGTATTTCATTTTTGGATGAAAAATGTTCCTGTTTTAAACAAGATATTTTGTCACGAAAAGATGCTCGACTATGCATATAATTGACAGCTTTGGAAAGAAAACACTGACGTTTCCAAAACTGCAAAGATATTGTCTGTGAGTGCCACAGAACTAATGCTACAGGCGAAACCAAGATGACATTTCATACAGGAAGTGAGCCAGATTTTTGAGGCGCTGTGTTCCAATGTCTCCTTATATGGCTGTGAATGCGCAAGGAGAGAGCCTACACTTTCTGTCGTTTCCCCAAGGTGTTTGCAGCATTGTGACGTATTTGTAGGCATATCATTGGAAAATTGACCATAAGAGACTACATTTACCAGGTGTCCGCTGGGTGTCCTACGTCGAAACTATTGCGTAATCTCCAGGTGCGCGCATTTTCCCATTTTGAACAGAGGAGAAACCAAACTGCCAGGAGTGACTTATCATCGAATAGATATGTGAAAAACACCTTGAGGATTGATTCTAAACAACGTTTGCCATGTTTCTGTCGATATTATGGAGTTATTTGGTGACGTGATGAACAAAACGGAGCGATTTCTCCTACACAAATAATATTTTTGGAAAAACTGAACATTTGCTATCTAACTGAGTGTCTCCTCATTGAAAACATCCGAAGTTCTTCTAAGGTAAATTATTTTATTTGAATGCTTTTCTTGTTTTGTGAAAATGTTGCCTGCTGAATGCTAGGCTTAATGCTATGCTAGCTATCAATACTCTTACACAAATGCTTGTGTAGCTATGGTTGAAAAGCATTTTTTGAAAATCTGAGATGACAGTGTTGTTAACAAAAGGCTAAGCTTGTGAGCTAATATATTTATTTCATTTCATTTGCGATTTTCATGACTAGTTAACGTTGCGTTATGGTAATGAGCTTGAGGCTGTAATTACGCTCCCGGATACGTTTTTTTTTTCTTAGCCAAACGTGATGAACAAAATGGAGCGATTTCTCCTACACAAATAATCTTTTTGGAAAAACTGAACATTTGCTATCTAACTAGGAGTCTCCTCATTGAAAACATCCGAAGTTCTTCAAAGGTAAATTATTTTATTTGAATGCTTTTCTTGTTTTTGTGAAAATGTTGCCTGCTGAATGCTAGGCTTAATGCTATGCTAGCTATCAATACTCTTACACAAATGCTTGTGTAGCTATGGTTGAAAAGCATTTTTTGAAAATCTGAGATGACATTGTTGTTAACAAAAGGCTAAGCTTGTGAGCTAATATATTTATTTCATTTAATTTGCGATTTTCATGAATAGTTAACGTTGCGTTATGGTAATGAGCTTGAGGCTATAATTACGCTCCCGGATACGGGATTGCTCGTCGCAACAGGTTAACAGTCTGATGGCCTTGAGATAGAAGCTGTTTTTCAGTCTCTCGGTCCCAGCTTTGATGCACCTGTACTGACCTCGCCTTCTGGATGATAGCGGGGTGAACAGGCAGTGGCTCGGGTGGTTGTTGTCCTTGATGATCATTATGGCCTTCCTGTGACATCGGGTGGTGTAGGTGTCCTGGAGGGCAGGTAGTTTGCCCCCGGTGATGCGTTGTGCAGACCTCACTACCCTCTGGAGAGCCTTACGGTTGTGGGCGGAGCAGTTGCCGTACCAGGCGGTGATACAGCCGACAGGATGCTCTCGATTGTGCATCTGTAGAAGTTTGTGAGTGCTTTTGGTGACAAGCCGAATTTCTTCAGCCTCCTGAGGTTGAAGAGGCACTGCTGCGCCTTCTTCACGATGCTGTCTGTGTGGGTGGACCAATTCAGTTTGTCTGTGATGTGTACGCCGAGGAACTTAAAACTTACTACCCTCTCCACTACTGTTCCATCGATGTGGATAGGGGAGTGTTCCCTCTGCTGTTTCCTGAAGTCCACAATCATCTCCTTAGTTTTGTTGACGTTGAGTGTGAGGTTATTTTCCTGACACCACACTCCGAGGGCCCTCACCTCCTCCCTGTAGGCCGTCTCGTCGTTGTTGGTAATCAAGCCTACCACTGTTGTGTCGTCCGCAAACTTGATGATTGAGTTGGAGGCGTGCGTGGCCACGCAGTCGTGGGTGAATAGGGAGTACAGGAGAGGGCTCAGAACGCACCCTTGTGGGGCCCCAGTGTTGAGGATCAGCGGGGTGGAAATGTTGTTGCCTACCCTCACCACCTGGGGGCGGCCCGTCAGGAAGTCCAGTACCCAGTTGCACAGGGCGGGGTCGAGACCCAGGGTCTCGAGCTTGATGACGAGCTTGGAGGGCACTATGGTGTTAAATGCCGAGCTGTAGTCGATGAACAGCACTCTCACATAGGTATTCCTCTTGTCCAGATGGTTAGGGCAGTGTGCAGTGTGGTTGAGATTGCATCGTCTGTGGACCTATTTGGGCGGTAAAGCAAATTGGAGTGGGTCTAGGGTGTCAGGTAGGGTGGAGGTGATATGGTCCTTGACTAGTCTCTCAAAGCACTTCATGATGACGGAAGTGAGTGACGGTAGTCGTTTAGCTCAGTTACCTTAGCTTTCTTGGGAACAGGAACAATGGTGGCCCTCTTTAAGCATGTGGGAACAACAGACTGGAATAGGGATTGATTGAATATGTCCGTAAACACACCAGCCAGCTGGTCTGCGCATGCTCTGAGGGCGCGGCTGGGGATGCCGTCTGGGCCTGCAGCCTTGCGAGGGTTGACACGTTTAAATGTTTTCCTCACGTCGGCTGCAGTGAAGGAGAGTCTGCATGTTTTAGTTGCGGGCCCTGTCAGTGGCACTGTATTGTCCTCAAAGCGGGCAAAAAAGTTATTTAGTCTGCCTGGGAGCAAGACATCCTGGTCCGTGACGGGGCTGGTTTTCTTTTTGTAATCCGTGATTGACTGTAGACCCTGCCACATACCTCTTGTGTCTGAGCCGTTGAATTGAGATTCTACTTTGTCTCTATACTGACGCTTAGCTTGTTTGATTGCCTTGTGGAGGGAATAGTTACACTTTGTATTCGGTCATGTTTCCGGGTCACCTTGCCCTGATTAAAAGCAGTGGTTCGAGCTTTCAGTTTCACGCGAATGCTGCCATCAATCCACGGTTTCTGGTTTGGGAATGTTTTAATCGTTGCTATGGGAACGACATCTTCAACGCACGTTCTAATGAACTCGCTCACCGAATCAGCATATTCGTCAATGTTGTTGTCTGACGCAATACGAAACATATCCCAGTCCACGTGATGGAAGCAGTCTTGGAGTGTGGAATCAGATTGGTCGGACCAGCGTTGAACAGACCTCAGCGCGGGAGCTTCTTGTTTTAGTTTCTGTCTGTAGGCAGGGATCAACAAAATGCAGTCGTGGTCAGCTTTTCCGAAAGGAGGGCGTGGCAGGGCCTTATATGCGTCGCGGAAGTTAGAATAGCAGTGATCCAAGGTTTTTCCAGCCCTGGTTGCGCAATCGATATGCTGATAAAATTGTTTTCAGATTAGCCTTGTTAAAATCCCCAGCTACAATGAATGCAGCCTCCGGATAAATGGATTCCAGTTTGCAAAGAGTCAAATAAAGTTAGTTCAGAGCCATCGATGTGTCTGCTTGGGGGGGAATATATACGGCTGTGAATATAATCGAAGAGAATTCCCTTGGTAGATAATGCAGTCGACATTTGATTGTGAGGAATTCTAAATCAGGTGAACAGAAGGACTTGAGTACCTGTATGTTGTTATGATCACACCACGTCACGTTAACCATGAAGCACACGCCCCCGCCCCTCTTCTTACCAGAAAGATGTTTGTTTCTGTCTGCGCGATGCGTGGAGAAACCAGTTGGCTGCACCGACTCCGATAGCGTCTCTCCAGTGAGCCATGTTTCCGTGAAGCAAAGAATGTTACAGTCTCTGATGTCCCTCTGGAATGCTACCCTTGCTCGGATTTCATCAACCTTGTTGTCAAGAGACTGGACATTGGCGAGAAGAATGCAAGGGAGTGGTGCACGATGCGCCCGTCTCCGGAGTCTGATCAGAAAACCGCTCCGTTTCCCCCTTTTACGAAGTTGTTTTTTTGGGTTGCCGGCTGGGATCCATTCCGTTGTCCTGGGTGAAAGGCAGAACACAGGATCTGCTTCGCGAAAGTCATATTCTTGGTCGTACTGATGGTGAGTTGACGCTGCTCTTACGTTCAGTAGTTCTTCTCGACTGTATGTAATGAAACCTAAGATGACCTGGGGTACCAATGTAAGAAATAACACAAAAAAACAAAAAACTGCATAGTTTCCTAGGAACGCGCAGCGAGGCTGCCATCTCTGTCGGCGCCGGAAGCAGCGACCACTCATTAAAAACTATAGATGCATTTGACCGTAGACCATTTTGTTTTATAATGGGTACATGTTCATCGGGGTTTGTACAGAGTTGGGTAAATCAGCTCTTTGCTCCCCCTTACATGGGTAATAATCTCCAAGCTGCTCTAAACGTTGATGTTTTGGTGTCTCTAGGTTCATCTCTAGACTGGCCTGTTACAACTTTCTTACAAAACCTTTAAAGGGAGTTTGTGAAACCATTCAGTCATGGATGTATGTAAAACATATTTAACACGTATTGCAGGTTACAGAAGACTCCTGTTGTACTATGAATCCCCACTCATCCCTGTTAGAGAGCCAACACATCAAGATCTATGTATGTACATGTTTATAATCCACATAGTGTGAATATTGTTTTCCATAAAGTTAATAACCCCCTAAACCGAAATATGAAATTACCGCTTCCCCTATCGTTAAAGCGTGAGATACATTTTTAAAACCAGTGATTTAATTAAAAAATTTAGTACATACATTTTAACACACGTTATAATTCAAAATGTTTACTATTTCTTACAGATAAAGGGTCCGGTTAGCCCTGACCATTATCCGTTTCAAATTCACCATCGCAAAGACGCTTGCCCGCTCCATCAAAACTCCGTAAGTTTTCCCTCCATGTGTAGATCAACCATCCTGCATGTAAATCCTGGGTATGCCCACATCATTAATTAATAAGATGGGTAGAAAACTGTTTAGCCTTAAGTAAAGGCCTTTCATAAAGAGGCTGTCATGATTGCCTGTGCCACATATTTAACACGTATTGCTTGTTACAGAATACTACTGTTGTACATTTAATATCCACTAGCAGATTGTCGCATTTGCACAAATTCTGTCATGTTATTGTGGTCTTTTTAAAAGTCAATAAATATGTATGTAAAGTGTACATGTTTGTTTCACTGTAGATTTGTTTAAGCCCACCTAGAAACACCTGATTTTATCCCACAGCATTAATTAATAAGCTGTGTAGAAGCTGTTTAGCCATAAGTAAAGGCCTTTCATAAAGAGGCTGTCATGATAAACCTGAATCTGAAATGACCTTTAGGATCTTTTCTTTGGGGTTCTAATCTCCCCAGGTGTACATGCACTGAAAATCCTTAGGCTGGAGCCATCTGGAAGCTTTGTGCATGTACATATAAAGAGAACTAAATAGGAAACTAGGCTGAGAAACATTATTTAGATGGCTGTTTTATTGTTGTTGAAAGCTTGAAATGGACACAATGCCAAGGAACCTTGTTTCTAACACACACACATCACACACACATACACATTTCTTGTTTCTAACACACACACACACACACACACTCCTGCTTCATAGATAGCAACCATAAGGACAATAAAACTGGGGGTGTGGGGCCATACTCTTTCAAAAGTTCAAACACAGAACCCCCCCAGTTCAACCAGGTCCTTAGACATCAATCAGCATAACAACTTCAAAGGATGCAATATGGATATAAAATAACACACCCTCTAACACGTGACCACAGGAACAGGATGTCCTGGCCGGAGGCCCATATTTGGACATGTATGCTTCTACACCTGCATTGCTTGCTGTTTGGGGTTTTAGGCTGGGTTTCTATACAGCACTTTGAGATATCAGCTGATGTATGAAGGGCTATATAAATACATTTGATTTGATTTGATGTATACGTCATCATGGACACAGGGTCATAAATCAACATTTTGACCCGTGCCGTCTACTTTATTCTCTCTTAGGTGGACCACTAGGGGTCCCTGGTGTAATGGCAAGGGGTCCATGAAATAAAAAAGTGTAATGAACGTATTCAGCAGCACAAGGATTCCACTAACTTTACATATAGAGGGGGTGGAGGTCCCTGAGGACCACTCAAAACCTTGCCTGCCTTTCCTCAAAATATGCAGGGATTCCAGTACTCAAAATAGGTTGAGAACCACTGTTATACACACTACTGAACAAAATAACCAAACATATGTTTGAGGGTTTCAATGGATCCAACAAATTGCTGGCAGATATTTTCCCTCAAGCCTGTCCAGCCTGTCTTTATGTACATTACAGACACAATTCTGATCAGCACCTCAACTTGGTCAACCAACCCCCGCACCTCCACTGGAAGCCCCCTGAGGACCTCTGCTGCCTCTCAACTGTTGATACAGGGGTGTTTGTTGCGAAAGAGAGGCAACTGCACTGAAAGAGAATCTATGTTCAGCTCAGGGTACTGATCTAGAGACTCATCCAACTCCCCAATGAGAAGCACTCTTTCCAACTTTTGCAGAATGTTTAGACTGTCCTGGTCAAAACGGTCGCCAAACTGAACCTCCACACCATCCAACACTTTAAAAAAATTCTGCCCTATAGTGATCCACTGCTTTGCCAGCAAATCATCTTGAGTGTGTCTCAATGTGAAATGGATTGCAGTGACAAGAGTTGACAGCTGTATGAGTTCACCATTTACACAACATATGCTGTAACCTTTTGTCATTTTAATATAGTTTGTTTCATATTGGCTGGCTTCCAACAATAGCTGAATTTGCAAAGCTAGCAAGCACCAATTCCGTTTCTATGGTGTTTGCTATAATCTTTGCTATCGTCAGTTTACTCCAAGATCGGCACACGTGCTTCAAAGTCCCATAGCGACAATTTAGCTTTTGCAACGAGACCATTAAAGATATTTAAGACAATGGTGTAGTTCTGTTCAGTTGTGAGTTCAGTTTATCGCTAACCTTATCACAGGGACTTTTGTGTATGTATTTCAAGGCTTACCTTCAAACTCAGTGCCTCTTTGCTTGACATCATGGAAAAATCAAAAGAAATCAGCCAAGACCTCAGAAAAAAAAAATTGTAGACCTCCACAAGTCTGGTTCGTCCTTGGGAGCAATTTCCAAATGCCTGAAGGTACCACGTTAATCTGTACAAACAATAGTACGCAAGTATAAACACCATCTGAACACGCAGCCGTCATACCGCTCAGGAAGGAGACACGTTGTCTCCTAGAGTTGAACGTACTTTGGTGCAAAAAGTGCAAATCAATCCCAGAATAACAGCAAAGGACTTTGTGAAGATGGTGGAGGAAACAGGTACAAAAGTATCTATATCCACAGTAAAACAAGTCCTATATCGACATAACCTGAAAGGCCGCTCAGTAAGGAAGAAGTCACTGCTCCAAAACCGCCATAAAAAGCTAGACTACGGTCTTTTTGGAGAAATGTTCTCCGGTCTGATGAAACAAAAATAGAACTGTTTGGCCATAATGACCATTGTTATGTTTGGAGGAAAAGGGGGAGGCTTGCAAGCCGAAGAACACCATCCCAACTGTGAAGCACGGGGGTGGCAGCATCATGTTGTGGGGGTGCTTTGCTGCAGGTGGGACTGGTGCACTTCACAAAATAGATGGCATCATGAGGACGGAAAATTATGTGAATATATTGGAGCAACATCTCAACACGTCAGTCAGGAAGTTAAAGCTTGGTCGCAAATGGGTCTTCCAAATGGACAATGACCCCAAGCATACTTCCAAAGTTGTGGCAAAATGGCTTTTGAACAACAAAGTCAAGGTAATGGAGTGGCCATCACAAAGCCCTGACCTCAATCCAATAGAAAATGTGGGCAGAACTGAAAAAGCGTGTGTGAGCAAGGAGGCCTACAAACCTGACTTGGTTACACCAGCTCTGTCAGGAGGAATGGGCCAAAATTCACCCAACTTATTGTGGGAAGCTTGTGGAAGGCTACACAAAATGTTTGACCCAAGCTAAACTATTTAAAGGCAATGCTACCAAATAGTAATTGAGTGCATGTAAACTTCTGACCCACTGGGAAGGGGATGAAAGAAATAAAAGCTGAAATACATAATTCGCTCTACTATTGTTCTGACATTTCACATTCTTAAAATAAAGTGGTGATCCTAACTGACCTAAAACAGGGAATTTTTACTAAGATTAAATGTCAGGAATTGTGAAAAACTGAGTTTAAATGTATTTGGTTAAGGTGTATGTAAACTTCCGACTTCAACTGTAATTATGATATTTTTTTATCAAGATATATTCCTCAAGGTAGCAGAATTTCAGGGAACACTAAGTTGGGGCGACTTAAAAAATGATTCTGATAAATCCTCAACAAAAGCAACCTCATTGACTAAGCCAGCCAAATACACTATATCTTTAATGAAAGACTTGCATTTGAAAGACACGGAGACAGCTCCACCCCCAAGATAGGGATTACTCAAATACAGACTTCTACATTACAACTTCCTCCACCAACTCTATCTGACACCTCAGAGTTTACATAGATATCACCCTGAAATATCAGAAATGTGTTTTCGATGTGGAACAACAGAAAGCACTTTTTGTCATTCTACTTGGCAGTTTACTAAATTACAAGCCTTCTGGCATGATGTTTGTGATACCCTGACCTTTATTACAGAGGTCCTTTCCCCACTTGACCCCAAAATATGCCTTCTGGGTAACTTCACAAATGTGAATTTGAGGAATAACTACCAACATAAAATGTACAGAAATCACCCTTGCCACTGTAAGAAAATGTGTTAGATTGACATGGAAATCAGATCCCCCTCTCTCAATTACAAGATGGCTCTCTGAAATGAATAAGTGTATTCCTATGGAGATTACCTTTAACTTTAACTTTAAGCAATAAATGGAACTACTTTGTGAAAATACGGCAAACCTTCCTGGACTATATGGAAACACGTCCCTTGGGGTTGGCGGATCAATGTAGATCAATGTAGATTGATGTAGCTATTGTCTCTCTGTAAAGTACTGTTTGTATTTCTTTGTGTATATGTTGGTATCTCTTGTCATTTGTCTTATTTAGTCATTATTAGTATTATTACTATTCTAATTGCATTTCTTTTGTAATTTGTCATTGTTTTAATTATTTTTTTATTTTGAGGATTGAATGACCTTTTGTTGTATTTAAACTTGCTGTATTGTATTGTACTGTTCTGCTGTTAAATTCAAAAATAAAATAAAACAAGTATTAAAGTAATAATAGTATTCAGAGCCTTTACTCAGTACTTTGTTGAATCACCTTTGGTAGCGATTACAGCCTCGAGTCTTCTTGGGTATGACGCCACAAGCTTGGCACACCTGTATTTGGGGAATTTCTCTCATTCTTCTCTGCAGATCCTCTCAAGCTCTCAGGTTGGATGGGGAGCGTCACTGCACAGCTATTTTCAGGTCTCTCCAGAGATGTTCCATCCAGTTCAAGTCCGGGCTCTGGCTGGGCCACTTAAGGACATTCAGAGACTTGTCCCAAAGCCACTCCTGTGTTGTCTTGGCTGTGTGCTTAGGGTCGTTGTCCTGTTGGAAGTTGAACCTTTGTCCCAGTCTGAGGTCCTGAGTGCTCTAGAGCAGGTTTTCATCAAGGATCTCTTGAGAAGTAACACTTGGCCAATGAATTCAATCTTGGTTTCATCAGACCAGAGAATATTGTTTCTCATGGCCTGAGAGTCCTTTAGGTGCCCTTTAGCAAACTCCAAGCAGGCTGTCATGTGGCTTTTACTGCGGAGTGGCTTCTGTCTGGCAAATCTACCATAAAGGTCTGATTGGCGGGGTGCTGCAGAGATGGTTGCCCTTCTGGAAGGTTCGAGTGACCATCGGGTTCTTGGTCACCACCCTGACTAAGGCCCTTCTCCCCCGATTGCTCAGTCTGGCCGGTCGATCAGCTCTAGGACGAGTCTTGGTGGTTTCAAACTTCTTCCATTTAAGAATGATGGCGCCCGCTGGGTTCTTTTTTTTTACCCCTATTTCATGGTGTTCAATTGGTAGTTACAGTCTTGTCTCATCGCTGCAACTCCCGTAAGGACTCGGGAGAGGCGAAGGTTGAGAGCCGTGCATCCTCCGAAACACAACCCAACCAAGCCGCACTGCTTCTTGACAATGCCCACTTAACCCGGAAGCCAGCTGCACTAATGTGTCAGAGGAAACACCGTACACCTGGCGCCCATGTCAGCATGCACTGTGCCCGGCCCGCCACAGGTGTCGCTAGTGCACGATGGGACAAGGACATCCATGTCGGGCCAAACCCTCCCCTAACCCGGACGACGCTGGGCCAATTGTGTGCCACCCATGGGTCTCCCAGTCACGGCCGACTGCAACAGAGCCTGGACTCGAACCCACAATCACTAGTGGCACTGCGATGGGGACATTGTGTTGCAGTGTCATGTACACATTTAATGTGGCGTTTTAAATACAAAACTAATTTCAGAACAGTTACATACCAATAAAAAGTGACTAGCCTGCTGGTTTTACTGGGTTGATAGCAACATTAGCCCAAGCTATTTAGGAGGGATTTCACACCTGGCACAAATTATTGTCTAGTTCTGTTTTTCCTGCCGAGGGGTGCCCTATACCTGCACCCAGAGGGGAGTAGTTTAAAGTCCGGGTACTTGTGTCTAAAATGATTTTGTGAGCCTTGCGGAGGGCCCTGACCTTAAAGATCTCATCCAGGCCTGTTTGACTCCAAGTACCTTGCTTGTTTTGGTGATAATCCTTCTCAGCATATTTCTCTGGCTGACAGTGGCATTGCCAAAACAACAAACAATACAAAAACTTTAAATACTCTCAATAAAAGATTTGTAAAACAGAATCAGTAAAGTACAGTCGTGGCCAAAAGTTTTGAGAATGACACAAGTATTAATTTTCACAAAGTCTGGTGCCTCAGTTTGTATGATGGCAATTTACATATACTCCAGAATGTTATGAAGAGTGATCAGATTAATTGCAAAGTACCTCTTTGCCATGCAAATGATCTGAATCCAAAAAAAACATTTCCACTGCATTTCAGCCCTGTCACAAAAGGACCAGCTGACATGTCAGTTATTCTCTCGTTAACACAGGTGTGAGTGTTGACGAGGACAAGGCTGGAGATCACTCTGTCATGCTGATTGAGTTCGAATAACAGACTGGAAGCTTCAAAAGGAGGGTGGTCCTCTGTCGGCTATGGTTACCTGCAAGGAAACACGTGCAGTCATCATTGCTTTGCACAAAAAAAGTATTCACGGGCAAGGATATTGCTGCCAGTAAGACTGCACCTAAATCAACCATTTATCGGATCATCAAGAACTTCAAGGAGAGTGGTTCAATTGTTGTGAAGAAAGCTTCAGGGCGCCCAAGAAAGTCCAGCAAACGCCAGGACTGTCTTCTAAAGTTGATTCAGCTGCGGGGTCGGGGCACCACCAGTACAGAGCTTGCTCAGGAATAGCAGCAGGCAGGTGTGAGTGCATCTGTACGCACAGTGAAGTGAAGACTTTTGGAGGATGGCCTGGTGTCAGGAAGGGCAGCAAAGAAGCCACTTATCTCCAGGAAAAACATCAGGGACAGACTGATATTCTGCAATAGGTACAGGGATTGGACAGCTGAGGATTGGGGTAAAGTCGTTTTCTCTGATGAATCCCCTTTCCGATTGTTTGGGGCATCCGGAATAAAGCTTGTCCGGAGAAGACAAGGTTGAGTGCTACCAACAGTCCTGTGTCATGCCAGCAGTAAAGCATCCTGAGATCATTCATGTGTGGGGTTGCTTCTCAGCCAAGGGAGTGGGCTCACTCACAATTTTGCCTAAGAACACAGCCATGAATAAAGAATGGTACCAACACATCCTCCGAGAGCAACTTCTCCCAACCATCCAGGAACAGTTTGTTGACGAACAATGCCTTTTCCAGCATGATTGAGCACCTTTCCATAAGGCAAAAGTGATAACTAAGTGGCTCAGGGAACAAAACATCGATATTTTGGGTCCATGGCCAGGAAACTCCCCAGACCTTAATCCCATTGAGAACTTGTGGTCAATCCTCAAGAGGCGGGTGGACAAACAAAAACCCACAAATTCTGACAAACTCCAAGCATTGATTATGCAAGAATGGGCTGCCATCAGTCAGGATGTGGCCCAGAAGTTAATTGACAGCATGTCAGGGCAGATTGCAGAGGTCTTGAAACAGAAGGGTCAACACTGCAAATTTTGATTATTTGCATCAACTTCATGTAATTGTCAATAAAAGCCTTTGACACTTATGAAATGCTTGTAATCATACTTCAGTATTCCATAGTAACATCTGACAAAAATATCTAAACACACTGAAGCAGCAAACTTTGTGAAAATTAATATTTGTGTCATTCTCAATACTTTTGGCCACGACTGTACAGTCAACGTTCAAATATCACAGCTTTCTGAGAAACTACAGTCTCTGTTGACTCTTTTAATAGATCAGGTCTGTACATTTACTCCACTGAAGCGTATTGTCCAAGAGGACACCCAGATATTTGTATTCCTCTACAATCTCTATGTTCTGACCTCTGATAGATGTTGCAGAGGTAGGTGTTGTACGCTTCCTGAAGTCTATGCACATATCTTTGGTCTTGTTGGTATTGAGAACCAAGTGTGATTCGTTACACCACTGTACAAAGTCATTTAGGACCGGGTCATGGTGTTCCTAGTCATCACGCAACAGGCTGATCAAGGCAGTGTCATCAGCGAACTCAACAAAGTGTCTGTCAGGATGGGAACTAGTACAACTGTTAGTGTACAAGATGTACAGGAGTGGGGACAAAACATAACCCTGAGGAGAGCCTGTGGTGGTGCGTACGTTCCACATGTGGGGACATACTTTAACCCGCTGTGACCTCTGGCTCAGGAAGTCCAACAGCCACAAAACCAGCCCCCCCATCTAAGGAGGTCCTGAATCGGTCTCCGTGCCAGAATGTAGGGCTGGATTGTGTTGAAGGCAGAAGAAAAGTCAACAAACCGAACCCTGCCATGGGATTTGGCACCATCTAGATGTCTATAGACCATACTGAGGAGAGTAAGAATGGCATCATCAACTCCTCTTCTGGGCTAATAGGCAAACTGAAACGGGTCAAGGAGCTTCTGGGTGGCGCTGAGAATATGACTTTTCACAATTTTCTCAAAGCATTTCATTACTAAGGATGAAGGTGACAGGGCAGCAGTCATTCAGCACAGAGGGATTAGATGCTTTAGGAACGGGTATAGTTATTGAGTTTTCTACAATACTGGCACGCGTTGCTGGTCGAGCGAGGATTGTAAAAGGTCTGTAAAAACACCAGCCAATTGTTCAGCACAGTACCTCTCCCTATGGCCATATCCTCTATGCTCCCAGACGCAGAGAAGAGAGATCAACAGCTCAGCTCATCAAACTGTCCAATCTCTGGAAGGGCCAACAGACATTGCTCAATCTATGCTTGATTAGGCCCATGTGCCACCCAGTCAAAACTGACTAATACATAAATTCTTTAGCTATTGTATATTAACATTTTGTGTGAAATTCATACAAGCTTGCAAGTTGTTATATTATTGCTTTGTAACTCTCAGACAAAAATAATATCCTGTAATCGTGTCTACAATGTTAAACGTCAAACTCCATTCTCTTATATGCCAAGGTGGTGGACAGTGGCCCACCAGCACTCAGTATGTAACCAGACACCACTGGAGGTGAACTGATGGACAGTGGCCCACCAGCACTCAGTATGTAACCTGACACCACTGGAGGTGAACTGATGGATAGTGACCCACCAGCACTCAGTATGTAACCCGACACCACTGGAGGTGAACTGATGGATAGTGGCCCACCAGCACTCAGTATGTAACCTGACACCACTGGAGGTGAACTGATGGATAGTGGCCCACCAGCACTCAGTATGTAACCAGACACCACTGGAGGTGAACTGATGGATAGTGGCCCACCAGCACTCAGTATGTAACCTGACACCACTGGAGGTGAACTGATGGATAGTGGCCCAGCTGCACTCAGTATGTAACCTGACACCACTGGAGGTGAACTGATGGATAGTGGCCCACCAGCACTCAGTATGTAACCCGACACCACTGGAGGTGAACTGATGGACAGTGGCCCACCAGCACTCAGTATGTAACCCGACACCACTGGAGGTGAACTGATGGATAGTGGCCCACCAGCACTCAGTATGTAACCCGACACCACTGGAGGTGAACTGATGGATAGTGGCCCACCAGCACTCAGTATGTAACCTGACACCACTGGAGGTGAACTGATGGATAGTGGCCCACCAGCACTCAGTATGTAACCTGACACCACTGGAGGTGAACTGATGGATAGTGGCCCACCAGCACTCAGTATGTAACCTGACACCACTGGAGGTGAACTGATGGATAGTGGCCCACCAGCACTCAGTATGTAATCGGACACCACTGGAGGTGAACTGATGGATAGTGGCCCACCAGCACTCAGTATGTAACCTGACACCACTGGAGGTGAACTGATGGATAGTGGCCCACCAGCACTCAGTATGTAACCTGACACCACTGGAGGTGAACTGATGGATAGTGGCCCACCAGCACTCAGTATGTAACCCGACACCACTGGAGGTGAACTGATGGATAGTGGCCCACCAGCACTCAGTATGTAACCAGACACCACTGGAGGTGAACTGATGGATAGTGGCCCACCAGCACTCAGTATGTAACCTGACACCACTGGAGGTGAACTGATGGATAGTGGCCCACCAGCACTCAGTATGTAACCTGACACCACTGGAGGTGAACTGATGGATAGTGGCCCAGCTGCACTCAGTATGTAACCTGACACCACTGGAGGTGAACTGATGGATAGTGGCCCAGCTGCACTCAGTATGTAACCAGACACCACTGGAGGTGAACTGATGGACAGTGGCCCACCAGCACTCAGTATGTAACCTGACACCACTGGAGGTGAACTGATGGATAGTGGCCCACCAGCACTCAGTATGTAACCTGACACCACTGGAGGTGAACTGATGGATAGTGGCCCAGCTGCACTCAGTATGTAACCTGACACCACTGGAGGTGAACTGATGGATAGTGGCCCACCAGCACTCAGTATGTAACCTGGCACCACTGGAGGTGAACTGATGGCTAGTGGCCCAGCAGCACTCAGTATGTAACCCGACACCACTGGAGGTGAACTGATGGATAGTGGCCCACCAGCACTCAGTATGTAACCCGACACCACTGGAGGTGAACTGATGGACAGTGGCCCAGCAGCACTCAGTATGTAACCTGACACCACTGGAGGTGAACTGATGGATAGTGGCCCAGCTGCACTCAGTATGTAACCTGACACCACTGGAGGTGAACTGATGGATAGTGGCCCACCAGCACTCAGTATGTAACCTGACACCACTGGAGGTGAACTGATGGATAGTGGCCCAGCTGCACTCAGTATGTAACCAGACACCACTGGAGGTGAACTGATGGACAGTGGCCCACCAGCACTCAGTATGTAACCTGACACCACTGGAGGTGAACTGATGGATAGTGGCCCACCAGCACTCAGTATGTAACCTGACACCACTGGAGGTGAACTGATGGATAGTGGCCCAGCTGCACTCAGTATGTAACCTGACACCACTGGAGGTGAACTGATGGATAGTGGCCCACCAGCACTCAGTATGTAACCTGGCACCACTGGAGGTGAACTGATGGCTAGTGGCCCAGCAGCACTCAGTATGTAACCCGACACCACTGGAGGTGAACTGATGGATAGTGGCCCACCAGCACTCAGTATGTAACCCGACACCACTGGAGGTGAACTGATGGACAGTGGCCCAGCAGCACTCAGTATGTAACCTGACACCACTGGAGGTGAACTGATGGATAGTGGCCCAGCTGCACTCAGTATGTAACCTGACACCACTGGAGGTGAACTGATGGATAGTGGCCCACCAGCACTCAGTATGTAACCTGACACCACTGGAGGTGAACTGATGGATAGTGGCCCAGCTGCACTCAGTATGTAACCTGACACCACTGGAGGTGAACTGATGGATAGTGGCCCAGCTGCACTCAGTATGTAACCAGACACCACTGGAGGTGAACTGATGGACAGTGGCCCACCAGCACTCAGTATGTAACCTGACACCACTGGAGGTGAACTGATGGATAGTGGCCCACCAGCACTCAGTATGTAACCTGACACCACTGGAGGTGAACTGATGGATAGTGGCCCAGCTGCACTCAGTATGTAACCTGACACCACTGGAGGTGAACTGATGGATAGTGGCCCACCAGCACTCAGTATGTAACCTGGCACCACTGGAGGTGAACTGATGGCTAGTGGCCCAGCAGCACTCAGTATGTAACCCGACACCACTGGAGGTGAACTGATGGATAGTGGCCCACCAGCACTCAGTATGTAACCCGACACCACTGGAGGTGAACTGATGGACAGTGGCCCAGCAGCACTCAGTATGTAACCTGACACCACTGGAGGTGAACTGATGGATAGTGGCCCAGCTGCACTCAGTATGTAACCCGACACCACTGGAGGTGAACTGATGGATAGTGGCCCACCAGCACTCAGTATGTAACCCGACACCACTGGAGGTGAACTGATGGATAGTGGCCCACCAGCACTCAGTATGTAACCTGACACCACTGGAGGTGAACTGATGGACAGTGGCCCACCAGCACTCAGTATGTAACCTGACACCACTGGAGGTGAACTGATGGATAGTGGCCCACCAGCACTCAGTATGTAACCTGACACCACTGGAGGTGAACTGATGGATAGTGGCCCACCAGCACTCAGTATGTAACCTGACACCACTGGAGGTGAACTGATGGACAGTGGCCCACCAGCACTCAGTATGTAACCCGACACCACTGGAGGTGAACTGATGGATAGTGGCCCAGCTGCACTCAGTATGTAACCTGACACCACTGGAGGTGAACTGATGGATAGTGGCCCACCAGCACTCAGTATGTAACCTGACACCACTGGAGGTGAACTGATGGATAGTGGCCCACCAGCACTCAGTATGTAACCTGACACCACTGGAGGTGAACTGATGGACAGTGGCCCACCAGCACTCAGTATGTAACCCGACACCACTGGAGGTGAACTGATGGATAGTGGCCCACCAGCACTCAGTATGTAACCTGACACCACTGGAGGTGAACTGATGGATAGTGGCCCAGCTGCACTCAGTATGTAACCTGACACCACTGGAGGTGAACTGATGGACAGTGGCCCACCAGCACTCAGTATGTAACCTGACACCACTGGAGGTGAACTGATGGATAGTGGCCCAGCTGCACTCAGTATGTAACCCGACACCACTGGAGGTCTTGATGGTATTTGTGTAGAACATGAAAGAAAACCAGTAGGTGGCCATTACAAGCAGACAACTTTAGTGAATTATTTACAGATTTACATTTTAGTCATTTAGACTTACAGTAGAGAGCATACATTTTAAATACTGGTCCCCAGTGGGAATCGAACCCACAACCCTGGCGTTGCAAGCACCATGCTCTGCCAACTGAGCCACAAATACAAAAATCATTCACAGTAGTAGAAGATCGGCCTATAGTTTACAGCACCATGAACGTGACCATATCCCTGGCCAACGGCAGTAGCTCAGACAACTTCATCCCAAGGCCGATTTCCACGTACCCCAGACCTCCCTCATCCCCATACCACTCTTCCCGTATGTCCTGCTTGTCCATCAGGAGGGCCCACTGAAGATCCCCACCTGCATTACACCAGGGTGCCAGGGGAGGGCTGGCAGGTCATCCAAAATAGACAAAGCAAGGGTATTTGTAAACTATGTGCTTGCAACATTTGTTCAGGGTTTGGTAGGGCACTGGGTAAGCCATTCTCATACAAAACATAACAGCCCTGTCCTAGTTCTGTGACAGTATTTGTTTCACCAATAGGGAAAATATTATGTTTTAGATGCCATCCACCATAGCTTTAAATAGTTAATGTATAGAGAGAAGCACATCATAGACCAGGGCTATATGTTTTATACGAGGATGCAGGATGTTTTGATATTTTTCCCTTCCATTTAATTTAATTGCAGTTGTTCTTCGTTAAAATATCTATTTTTTGAACCAATCTTACTATGATTAAGCAATTGTTGATGGTTTTGGAATAGCAGGACAAAGTACCTCATGCTGTACTCATATTGAAGAGACAGGTTGATGATACAGGAGGGGGCTAGAGAGGAAGGTCCCCCTGTAGTCACAGAAAACTGTTAATCAGACATAGCTCCTAATATTGGTTTGACGTCACTCAGTGTCCGTGGCTACACATGTTGTTGTGAGCGTCTTATAGAATCCTGTTGGAGATGATAAACCAATACTACAAATACTATATGCCTACATTTCTTCACATTCTGTTATACGGGGTGACTGTACTGATTGCTAGACTGATTAATTGGGACACAGCTCGAATTATAAGCTTGGTTTGTTAATAGGTCACAATTGCATACGTTTTTAGTAACGTTTTCAATAACTTCCTTCTGAAACAAGTCGTGATTGTTGTGTTAAACAGAAAATATCATCCAACTGTCTCATGAGGTGCACATATAGAGCAACCTGCAAACACAAAAAACCCATTTGATTGTACTCTGCTGCTACTCGCTGTTTATTATCTATGCATCGTCACTTTACTTCTACCTACATGTACAAATTACCTCGACTAACCTGTACACCTCGTAAATAGCCTCTGTAATGTTATTTTGTTACTTTAGTTTATTTAGTAAATCTTTTAACTCTATTTCTTGAACTGCATTGTTGGTTAAGGGCTTGTAAGAAATAATTTCACGGTAAGGTCTACTACACCTGTTGTATTTGGCACATGTGACCAATACAATTTGATTTGAAATGTTCATGTTTCCAGTGTTTCTTTGTTTTTCTTTTCAGTGGTTGTGTCAGGGTTGTGTGGTGGTGCTACATTGCCAACGAATCAATCAGGAACATCACTTGCAGCTTGGGTCAAAGCAGCCAGGCCTTATGAGGAGTGGAGTTTTTATTAAATCAGATCCGCATGGCGGTGTCAGAGGTGGAGCTGTCAAATCCACAAGCGGCTACTGGCATTACACCTAAAGTGGACATTGCTCTTAATGCAAGTCCATGCAGTCAATGGCAATCTCATACAAAAATTAAACACCTGAATTTGTTTAATAGAAATCCTCATTTAGTTTAAAGCCCCTATGGAGTCTTTGTAAATGTACTTTAAAATCATCACTGTATGTCTAATAAATAAAAAATAACCCAACATTTATTTTGTATAATTTATTTCCCTTAGCCTCCTTCAGCCTTTGAAATGCTCAGTCTGATTGTGTGGGCATTAGGAAACAAATGAAGATATTTACATACACAGCCCTGATTGGCTGATGGGTGGGCTCTATAGACCATCCTCCTTACCCAGATGAACATGTCATTGGTCTATTATAATCAGATCACATTGTGACGTCAGGATGTGGACCAAAAGTTGTCCTATCTGAACATGCTGAAATTCTAGGGATTTATTTTCAACCTCTGCGTGGAAATATCATTAAAAAAACGGTAAATTAATGTTAACTGCACTGCCCCTTTAACAATTTTCAATTTAACATCATTATGTATATATGGCATACACTTTATCATTCTGAACTTCAAACCCAAGTGGGACGTTGTGGCTTTGTGACAATGATCAAAGCAGCTATTCATCGATTTGACAGCTGAGAGCAGTTACACCTTTAACACCACCTAAAAACATCAGCTGGGATCTTTTTCAACATCGCTCTTTATTAAGCTAGTTATAACTGGCATGTTCACACGTCTCCTGCCATGATCAACTGAAAATTACCTCACATAGAATGCATCCAATTGCAATTCAGTCCACTATTGCCGGTTAACGCTTGATCTGGTTGAGTCTAGGCTCTAGTGTTTAGGGGGGAATTATCAATAGCCAGGTAGCTGGAACTTATTTAATGAAACAATACCATAACTAGAGATAGGTAGCAATGGTAAACGTGCATAAAGATGGCAGAATTAAAGGTATGACATTGTTTTTGCACTATCCACACATACTTTTTAAAACTATGGCGTTTCTAGAGTACTGAAAGTTTCCAAGAGCATCATTGGGGAACTGAAAAAAATATGGAACTACCCAGACTCTGCCTAGAGCTGGCCATCTGACCAAACTGAGCAAGAAGAAACTTGAACAAGGAGGTGATCAAGAATCCAATGACCACTGACAGAACTACAGAGTTCCTTAGCTGAGATGGGAGAACCTGCCAGACTGACAATAGTTTACCAATCTGGGCTTTATGGGAGTGGCCAGACGGAAGCCACTCCTGAGAAAAAAATAATATGGCAGCCTGCCTAGAGGCACGTGAAAGAAACACTGGTGAGGCAAAATATATGCAAATCTTCTTCAGAGTGCAAATTACCTTAGACCGGGTGAAGATTTATGTTCCAACAGGACAACGACCTCAAGTATACAGCCAAAGCAACACTTGAATGGCTTCAGAACAAGAATGTGAGTCATTGAGTGGCCCAGCCAAAGCCCAGAATAGAGTCTCATTGAAAATCTGTATAAAGATTTGAAGTTTGCCATTCATCTAACTTAACAGAGCTTGAGAAAATCTGAAAGGAAGAATGTGAAAAATCCCCAAATCCAGAAGTGTAAAGCTGATACAGACATGACTCAAAGCTGTAATTGCCGCCAAAGGTCCTTCTACAAAGTATTGATTCAGCGATGTGAATACTTATGTAAATGAGAGCTCTGTATTTTAATTTCAATACCTTTGCTAAAATGTCATTATTGGGTGTGTGTAGATGGGTTAGGAAAAAAAAAAAAATAATTAATCAATTTTGAATTCAGACTAGTAACGAAACGCGGAATAAGTCAAAGGGTATGAATACGATCTGAAGGCACTGTACTCTTGCTAATGACCATAAAAAAGATTAATGTTACTGATCATAACATATTGCTGAATAAACTTAGGTTATGGATTAAGAGTTAACTTTCTAATAGAACACAAAGGGTTTTCGTTAACAGAAGCCTCTCTCATGCAAATTCCGTTGAGTGTGGTGTACCACAGGGCAGCTGGCTAAGAAATTGTTTTCAGTTTTTACAAATGACCTTCCACTGACCTTGAACAAAGCCTATGTGTCTAGGTACGCAGACGACTCAACAGTATACATGACGGTTGCAACAGTAAAATAAACAACAGACACGTAATATACAGCTCCAGTCAGTTTTAGAATGGGTAACTAGAAATAGGCTTGCGCTAAATATCTCAATAACTAAAAGCATCATTTTTAGGACAAATCACTCACTCAACCCTAAACCTCATTTAGATCTATTATTGAATAATGTCGCTATTGAGCTAGCTGAGGAGACTAAAAAATGCTAGGTGTAACTCTAAATAAGCTTCCATGGTCAAATCATTTAGACTCAATGGTTGCTAAAATGGGAAGAAGTTTGTCCATGATAGGGCGTTACTCTGCCTTCTTGACATCTCAGTCAACCAGACAGCTCCTACAGGCCATAGTTTTGTCGCACCTAGAATACTGCCCTGCTGTGTGGTCATGTGTGGCAAAGAAGGAAATAGGTCAATTGCAGTTGTCCAGAACAAAGCAGCAAGTATCGCACTTAAATGTACACTGAAGTGTCAGTAACATGCACGTCAGTTTCTCCTGGCTCGAGATTGACTGACTGCATCACCATTGGTCTTTGTGCGAGGTATTGATGTGTTGAAGGTACCGAATGGTCTGTTCAAGCAGTTGGCACGCAGTTCAGACACTCATCGGTACAACACAAGACATGCAACGAGGTCTCTTCACATTCCCCAGGTTCAGAACAGAGGCAAAGTATTAAATAGAGCCATGACTACATGGAACTCTCTGCTAGGGTGCCCAAATTACTTCCACACCTGAGGTCAAATTCCATGTGACTGTTTAGTCACTGTAATTAGGCTTCTCCAAGCTCTGATGCTGCTGATGGTCCAGTAGTAGCCTACCAAACTTGATAAATGTATTGTACTCAGCACTCTATTGTCCCTCTAATCACTCAGACATCAATGCAAATGTATCGAAAATCTAATCAAACACTTCATGAGAGCCCATGAGCTCATGTTGCGCAGCATTTCTATAGGCTAAGCAGAGGATGGCATCAGCTTTCTATAGGCTAGGCCTGCTGTATTTATCTATCAACTTCTCTAATATTAAGCACATTGCTTCTCTTTACAACAGGATTATAGCATACCTGGCCTGAATGAAAATGTACCGCGGGAAAAAGCGTCCTCCCTTCCATATATAAGTGCATAGATTATTTCTCCCCCCCATGCCCCAGTTCCGAGACAGGTGCATGATAGTCAATTCCAAATCAAAATACATTTTACACATATATTCTATAGTATATGTAAAGACATTAAATTATGAATAATCTAATGAGGGACAATATTAGCCTATCACTTGTGAATGATGCCCAGCTTGTGTGCAGTAAGGCAAGAAATAGCTTGCCTTTTTTTGGGCTACTTTTTAAATCATAGTCACACACCTACCTCATGTAGCCTAGCCTATAGACCTATATGTTTTGATAAGGTTTGTAAAGTGGCCAAATAACTTCTTATACTTGAGCACATTTAATATGCTTTATAACCGGTGTAGAGCCTAACTGGCATACACAGGATGCGTGTGAGTTAAGTTTAATAGCATTTGTCCTCACTATTAAGAACAGTGCGAATGCAATCGAAAAATCACATCAAAACATCCTATCATACTTTTACAACTCACCTCACTGTGATGATCCATTTAAAGAAGTTGTTCCACAGCAGGTTGAAACAGTGTAAACGAAATGGACAGCACTTTCTAAGGTGATAATTAATTCAAAACAGCCATATGCATATTAGTTTATGGATAGGCTTATGAGCCCAAGGCCGAATCAATAACCTGAATTAAAATTATGATTGTGCCATTATACAATACATAGCCTACCGCATATTATGCATGGCAGAAAAACATAAAACAAAACTGATTTAAGATGTCTTTGATACATCATTTGTGGAATGTCTTTCCTTAATACATTTGAGCCAATCAGTTGTGTTGTGACAAGGTAGGGGTGGTATATAGAAGATAGCCCTATTTGGTAAAAGACCAAGTACATATTATGGCAAGAATAGCTCAAATAAGCAAAGAGAAACGACAGTCCATCATTACTTTAAGACATGAAGGTCAGTCAATGCGGAAAATATCAAGAACTTTGAAAGTTTCTTCAAGTGCAGTCGCAAAAACCATCAAGCGCTATGATGAAACTGGCTCTCATGAGGACCACAGGAAAGGAAGACCCAGAGTTACCTCTGCTGCAGAGGATCAGTTCATTAGAGTTACCAGCCTCAGAAATTGCAGCCCAAATAAATGCTTCACAGAGTTCAAGTAACAGACACATCTCAACATCAACTGTTCAGAAGAGACTGTGTGAATCAGGCCTTCTTGGTGAATTGCTGCAACAAAAAAAACACCAATAAGGAGAAGAGACTTGCTTGGTCCAAGAAAAACGAGCATTGGACATTAGACCGGTGGAAATCTGTCCTTTGGTCTGTTGAGTCCAAATTAGAGATTCTTGGTTCCAACCGCTGTGTCTTTGTGAGACGCAGAGTAGGTGAACGGTTGATCTCCGCATGTGTATTTCCCACCGTAAGGCATGGAGGAGGTGGTGTGATGGTGCTTTGCTGGTTTTATTTCCTATTCAAGGCACACTTACCCAGCATGGCCACCACAGCATTCCGCAGCGATACGCCATCCCATCTGGTTTGGGCTTAGTGGGACTATCATTTGTTTTTCAACATGTCAATGACCCAACACACTACCAGGCTGTGAAGGGCTATTTGACCAAGAAGTAGAGTGATGGAGTGCTGCATCAGATGACCTGGCCTCCACAAATCACCCAATCTCAACCTAATTGAGATGGTTTGGGATGAGTTGGACCGCAGAGTGAAGGAAAAGCAGCAAACAAGTGCTCAGCAAATGTGGAGTCACCGCAAGTCAGCACAAAGACAACAGGAGCACTGCCACAGTTATTCCAGCGCCATTTCAACTTAAACATAAAATAATTTAAGATGCTGAAAACCAACTTAAAAAGACACCAAAAACAATTTAATCCAATCAATGTTGCAAAATATTGTGTGGTTGTCCTGTTTTCTGTCTGTGTGTGCGTGTGCGCAAGTAAAACTAAACATGGACTCACCCACTTGTAGAACACCAATGTCATCCTCATCTTTTTCATGTTGGCAGAATGGTCTGTCTTTGTCATACAGTACACTTTTAGTTTTTGTTGTCATAGGTTACCTAGCTAAAAAGCTTGCTAGCCTAACGAACCAACTGAGTTAGCCAGCTAGTTAACATGAGCCTACATCTCAGGTCAGTGGCACAACATTCATTTATTGTTAGATCATAATTATTGGCCTGTACAGAGAATTAAGTCAAAACCACAAGTCCAAATCCATGGCTTAAGAAAGGGAAGATTTTGTAAGGTCATCAACACAAGCAGACCAGAAACAGACATGTTTTTGTGAAAATGGTTTTTCTTAGAAAGTGATTTGATTGGTATGAAGCCAAATCCAAACTGGCCTCCTTTGGAGGGCGTTTTGCTGCACCAGGACAATCCACCGTTGAGCTCAGCAAACGCTAATTTAAAAAATATATATATCAAGGGAGGCCAAAAGCTTGCTAGCATCAATCAATCAAATGCTACACTAACAACATGTCACACTCTTTTGGCCCAGACGGCATCAGATACATGGGCTACACATATTGAGACAGAAGGCTGCTGTTTCCCTCGCTCTGATGATTTCTCTGGTGAGATTCCAGCACCTTTGGAATTGACGGAACATTTTGAAAACCCTGAGAGACGAAAGATAAATGTTATTTTAAATGTTTTATTGGTCAAAAATACTTGGCATCCATGAATACAAGCCACTGTTAACTTACAATATTTCAGCCTAAAACTTAAAAGGATATTTCACCAATGTTAGGCAAGAGCCATACAGAAGTTGACCGTCTTCTTAAAATGCGCTAATGTCCAAATACAGAAACAATCAAGCAGTACACATATGGTGATGAACTATCACTTTAAACAGCTTATTACAGTGTACTGCAATGCATTGCACACACACACTCCTTGTATATAATCTAATCCTCTTCTTTGGGAAGCAGAGGTAGAGATGTGATGGGAACCAACCTCCGTCTAGGGAACTGCTTCGATCACGGGGGTCCCTTCAATTTTAAGACCGGCCAGAGAGTCAGCTACCTCTTTTTCCTCCTCATCATCCTCCTCCTCATCTTCCTCCTCATCGTCATCATCATCATCGTCATCTCCGCCATCGTCCTCCTGGTCTCCCTCCCCTCCTCCGGACGATGACACGTTCTTCCAGTAGGAGTCGTAACCAGAGGCTCCATAACCTCCATAGCCGTAGCTATCCTCGTCAGCACCACTCTGTCGGCCAAACTTCGTCGTCCGGGCTGCAGGGTGAGTACAGGAATACAGACATGAGCTGAGAATCTTGAGTACTAATCCCGATCCAGGGAGTGCGTATATACAACAATTAAAAGGCGTCGAATATGGCGGGATACATTTGAGGTTTAAGATCTGACATCTGCTACAAGAAAAGAGAGTATGAAAACGAGTGATTTGTAATGATGCAAAAATTACTCAATCAACAACTAAAATTATGATATTACATTATACATACAACTGCACTGCCAACAGTACTCAGTTTTCCTCTTAATGACTGAAGAGTTTTAATCCATGACTGACTTAAGCACTGATTAGATGTTAGATGGCAGACTCACTAGACATGCTGAGGTCCTTAGTCTCCTGGGTCTCATGGCCACACTTGGGGCAGGGAGGATTTTTACCCTTGTCCTGTTTGAACACCTTACTCTTCACATGGTCGTCACAGAAACAGGCCTGGGGAGGGAGAGACACAGTTCAACCCAAATGGGCCTTGTCACTATAGGTTACAGTCATGTGTCATATCCAGGAAATGTATTCAGCCATGACTGGAAGTGACTTTTCATAGCAGATAGAACATTTTAATTTTAGCTAACCCTAACCCTTTTCCTAACCTTAACCTACTCCAAACCTGCTGCAAAAAAAGTAACCTCTAGTTGTAGCTGTATTCCACTTCAGAAGCCTGGTAAACGGGTACTTATTTACCGGAAAAATCTACTAATTTAACAGTGCAACTGGGAATCTACACATTTCCCCCTGAACCAACACCCTTGCCTTTCTTGCACTAACACTTGCCTTCTCTTACGAGCACCGACTGCTGATAGCTGCTTTAGGACTGATTATCTCACCTAGTTACCTTAAGACGAATGCACTCACTGTAATGCCAGGCGTACACGACTTTCAAAAATCCTAGCAATGCTGAGCCTCGAGCATTAAACAACCGTATTTCCTATAGTAAACCATCTGGCAGAGAAGGGTGTCGACACACTAAGATTCTTCACTTGATCGGGAGGATTCTCCATACCACCCCGTCTCGCCAAAACAATGTGAATAGATTGTTAACGTAGCTAGCTACAACGAGCTGTGGCTCAAAGCAGCCTCATAAGTTCAGTCAGACATACACACTTGCCCTACAGTGTTGAAATATCTTGCCAATACATTTTGGACTGAATAACATTGGGTGTGAACTTCAGAGCTGTAACAATTTTACATTTGGGCTTAGGTTAAATGCAAGTGCAAACCCATACTACTAGTAGTTATCGCTCGAGCGAGTGCACATTCTGGGTGATGCGAATCAAGATCTTGGTCTTCTTCCCTGGCTAGCTCTCATTTGGCTATTGCCGATCGCCGTTCTCAAAACTGGTCGTGGTACATCTCACATTACAAGAGCGTTGCAGATTTTGTGCCGATAACAATCAAATGCGGGATCGGTAGCCCTCAGATTGTGACTCTGACCTACTCACATTAAATGAGCGTCGGTGACAGCTACGAGTAGGCAACAACATGGGGATTTTGTCTCCGATCTCAAAAAGTTGTCTGGGACAGCTAAAACCAGGGCCAAAAATCATGTAGTGTACCGACGGCTCAAGTCGCTCTGGAGAAGAGCGTCTGTTAAATGACTCAAATGTACATCTCTCGGTCAATGTGTACAGAGAGGCAACAGCGGTAACAAACAACTACACTGGTATGAGGAACAGTGGGAGAGAGACAATTGTTTACAACATAACACATTGTGTTGATTTAAGGCCTTAAAAGTGTTCACAGCACTTGGATTTCTTCCCATTTTATTGTGTTACAAAGTGGGATTAAAAAAATATAGTATATTTTTCTGAACAACCAAATGTCTAGCATTTAAGATGAATAGAAATGATAGTTGTTGCTTAAGTATCCAGCTCCCCAAGTCAATACATGTTAAAATCACCTTTGGCAGCAATTACAGCTGGGTGTCTTCTTGGGTAAGTATCTAAGAGATTTACACACCTGGATTGTGCAATGTTAGCCCATTATTCTTTTCATAATTCCTCAAGCTCTGTCAATATTTTGGGGATCATGGCTAGACAACAATTTTCAAGTCTTGTCATAAATTTTCAGCAGATTTAAGTCAAAACTGTAACTTGGCCACTCAGGAACATTCACCGTCTTCTTGGTAAACAACACCATTGAAGATTTAGCCTTGTGTTGTAAGTTATTGTCCTGCTGAAAGGTGGATTTGTCTCCCAGAGTCTCTTGTAAAGCAGACTGAACCAGGTATTCCGCTAAGATTTTGTCTGTTCTTAGATCAGTGGTTCTCAATCCTGGTCCTGGGGACCCCGAGGGGCGGACATTTAGTTTTTAGCACTCAACAGCTGATTCAAATGATCAACTCACCATCAAGCTTTAATAATTTGAATCAGCTGTGTAGTTCTAAGGCAAAAACAAAATGTGCACCACTTTGGGTCCCCAGGATCGAGAACCGCTGGCTTAGATCCATCCCGTTTCTTTTCATCCTGAAAACCTCCCTGGTATTTGCCGATGTCAAGCATACCCATACCATGATGCAGCCACCACCATGCTTGAAAATAAAGAGGCAGTTACTCAGTGATGTGTTGTGTCGGATAGCGCGCCAAACACAAGGCATTGCATTTAGGCCAAAAAGTGAATTCCTTGGCCTTTTTTTCTTCAGTTTTACTTTAGTAAAACTTTAACTTTAGCTGCATACAATATGCACGTCTTGTAAATCATGGTAACATCCCTCAGCAGTTTCATTCCTTTCCTGCAGCTCAGTTCAGACAGATGACTGCATCTTTGATGTGTCTGAGTGGTTTAATACATAATCCACAGCATAATTATTAACTTGACCATTCTTAAAGAGACATCCAAAGTCTGATTTGTTATTGTTACCCATCTACCAATCACTGCCCTTTATGAGGCTTTTGAAAAGCTCCTTGGTCTTTGTAGTTGAATCTGTGTTTGAAATTTGACTGAGGGAGCTTACAGATGTTCTATGTATGGGGGACAGAGGGGTTAGTCATTCAAAAACCATGTCAACCCCTATTATTATTTCACACAGAGGGAGTCCATGTAACTTATTGTGTGATTTGTTAAGCCAAATGTTACTCCTGAGCTAATTTAGGATACTTCTCAATTGTATTCATCTTTTTTTTTTCTTCTTTTTTTTTTTAAAGTTAGAATTGTTATTCCACTGACAAGAGTATACAGACTAGATTGTTGACCAAAAAAAATACAATTAAATCCATACTAAATCAGAACATTTTGGGGGAAGAAACCCAAGGGGTATGAATACTTGGATCTCCATTACCTTGCAACGCAGGCAGGAGTGTTGCCCTAATCTGTTGCAGGAAGCACCTGAAATGAACATGGGGGAAAACACAGTATATATTAACACATGAAAATGTTTATTTAAAATCACTATAGCTAGGAGTTAACCTTTCTCTAAACTGTCAACTGGCAGAATGCCTAAATTCCTATATGTTACATGGTGTTCCTCATGGCTGCCAAAGTCTGCCCTGAGGCTAAACGTCAACAGGTTATAGTGTTGAAACCTCTTGATTTCTCATGAGCCAACACAATGTGGTTGATTGACGTGTGAGAAAGACACCCCAATTGCTCACATTTGTAAGTCTCTGCCTCCAGGACTTGGCAACTGGCTTGGTGCTCAAACTGGTCATCCTCACACAGGAAGTTGTGGCAGAAGGAGCAACGGTATACCCTTCCCCCTGTGTCAGATAGGAAAAAAGGGGGAATGATTACAAAAGGGACACAAGGTGGATGGCAACCAGCATTTGGGTGCATGTATTGACATAAAAAAAAGCAAATTATAGGCCTTGTTTAGTTTTGCAGACCAGGCAGGTTGGATAATATTATAAAATGACATAATGTACCATGGTCCCATACACAGCGTTCACACTCAATACAGTCGGCATCCATGAGAGGACATGTGCAAGCGTGGGTACTGAGGCACTTTCTCCCGTGGCACACCCAGGCCTCACAGAAGTCACACACGGCCCCCTTGTGGACAGAGACAGCATCTCACATTACACATATCATAAAGACATCCAATGATAAACTCCTGACTGTGGACAATCTGGGCACATATCACAATGTTAAATAGGTGTAGGTCTACACCAGGGGTGTACTCATTACGTCTTGCAACGGGAAACCATTTGCCATTTAAGAACCAAACGGAAGCAAACGAAACGTTGAGGGACCTACCTTCAATTTGTGCAATAGAAACAAAACATTTTTCATTTGGAGTAAATGGTTACAATTGCAGAACGTTTTGCAACAGAATCAGCATAATGAATACACCCCATGGTCATATTCACTAGAAACCACAGGAGGCAAACTATCGGGGATTACCTGATTTGACCGATAAGAAACACTTGTTTTGCTATGGTGTGCATTAATGATTACAACTGAGTATTTATTACTCCCATCTCAATAAAGTTTTAAAAACGGCTCTCATCTCTTACCACCATGCCCATTCCCGTAGCGTGGATCCCTGGGTGCTTGATGACACAGTCTGATGACTTCATGCATTTGGTTTTGCCTTTAGTTGGAATACAGGAAGACAGTATCACATCACAACATGATACATGGTTCTTGCACTCCTATACAAATATCTTACATGTAACATTGTGCAATATATTTCTTTGCCACTTGAGGGGATAAATCAAGTTGTATCGAATTAAGTTGGCCTCAAAGAGCTCAAGGGATTTTAAAATCAGAAACATGCCATGCGTCACAATTTATCTTAGACTCACCACATTGACCGCACTGGGGCAGCTTCTGAACGTTTGCACAGAAGTAGCAGAAAGCTCTGTTCTTCTGCCGTCTTGGGTGTCATTGAAACATGGGAACAAAGTGTCAAAGCCTCCATCACCTGTAGATTATAGTTGCTAATAAAGAAATAAGGTATCTTGTTCAAATAGTTGAATGTGTTCACACAATTTAACCTTTATTTAACTAGGCAACTCAGTTAAGAACAAATTCTTATTTACAATGACGGCCCACCCCGGCCAAACCCTAACGACGCGGGGCCAATTGTGCGCCGCCTTATGGGCCTCCCAACCACGTCTGGTTGTGATACAGTCTGGAATTGAACCAGGGTCTGTAGTAGTGAGATGCAGTGCCTTAGGCCGCTTCGCCACTCGGGAACCCCAATGTTAGCTAGTTAAGTTATCCATTAAGATGAATGTAAAAACTATTGATTGAAGATGTCTTACCTCTGGCATTTGTCACATTCCTGCAACACCAGATGAGGACTACAGTAAGTATGAGGACTAGGGAAATAATCATGATTTACAGTCATTGTTAGCTATCCATTTCATATTGTGCTGTGATGAGAACATGTATATTATTCCATACCATTGCTGAATTGCAAGGGGACTTTGCAACGTCAACAAAGCCCTTGTTGGCTCGAGTCTGTTTCTCCCGTTCCTTGCGGTTCTCTGCCTTCTTGCGTGCACCAGTCTTCTTTTTCGGCATCTTTCAGTTTCAGTAGCTGGCTTTACCTGAAGGCATGTGGGGATTAGCAAACCATAGCTATAACTAACTAACTAACCAACCAACCAAGCCAGCTCAGTCAATGGCATCACATCTTGACAGACCTAACACACCATTAGTCTAGGTCCTTACGAAAATATAAATGTTGTAAAACTGTATTAGCTAGTTAACTAGGTATCTACGTGAAAAAAATATGAAAAAAGCAGTTATTTAGCTATCTATCTGCTTAGCGTTACTGTACGTGTGCTGAGCAACACGGTTCAAACACGCGCTAACTAGCTTGACTTCATGGAAATACCAGATGCAGCAATGACATGTAATTGTATAATTAACAGATAAAAGCCTTAACCGACATGTGCTGTTTATATATTTTTTTAACACATTATAACCCAAAATGTAAAGAAAGACTTACCAGGAATGTTGCAATCCACGGCTGGCTCAGATGAAAACGGAAGTTACAGAACGGATATTTAGTCCGACTGAGTATTCTCGCCTGAATTGTGATTCGCCTTTTCGTTCCTATGTGAGTTCCTATATTTCTATTGTACATGAATTTGCGCTCAATGAAATGTTATATTAAAGTATGAATTGTATATAACATCATGGTTTGGCCAATTAAGGCTGTTATTATCAACGCTAGTTCAAAAATACATACTTTTTTATTTATATTGTATTCTGAAGTCACTTCAGTCACCTGCCACCATGAACCATGAATATTGTTAAAATTAATTGGGCTTTACCAAAGAAGCCTTTGCAATGTTTCTTTCTGTAACGTAAACTACGGTGAATGGGTTCACAATGCCCCAGGAGATGGCAGTAAACCATTATTTTCATCACACATGCTTGAGGTCTTGGAGGTTTCTTTAGCCTTATCAATCAGTGGAGGCTGGTGGGAGGAGCTATAGGAGGGCGGGCTCATTGTTATGGCTGGAATAAAATGGATGGTATCAAACACATCACACATATGGAAACCATATGTTTGACTCATTCCATTCCAGCCATTACAGTGAGCCTATCTTCCTATAGCTCCTCCCACCAGCCTCCTGTTAACAGAATTTATAACGGTTGAAGATAAATGATTAAATAACTTTACCCGGAAACTTAATAATTAGGGATTAGAGGTTATGTAGCATAGACAAGGAGTAATGAAAGATGTTAAACATAAGTCCAAATAGGTTGGACAGGGGAAGAGAGGAATGTATGTGTGTGCTGAAAGAAAGCAAAGAGAATCCTTACTTAACTTGTGTTTGAACCGACCCGACTAAAACTCTGGGGAGATAAGACAGGACAGAGAGGACCCCTCCCGGTTTGGAACTGGGGAGTGGAACTGTCAGTTGGGTAGTGATCAACTGTGGTGAGACTTGAAGAGAAGTAGATAGGATAGCTAACCTCCTGTTAGTGTGTATGTATGTGCGTAGGTTAATAAGAACATTTTATAAAAGGAACATCTTTGTATATGCACGGAATTGGATTTGACTAATTGTGAGTTGGGAATTATGTCTGTTTCATTTAAACCAGAACTCTACACACTCTGGGTTGCAGACCTATAAAGATAATTTACATTTATGAACATTGATTACAGAATTCCACAACACCTCCTCTGATGTCAATGTTTTACACCAGTAGTTCTCTGTACCCGCCCCCAACCCCATTTTGTACCTCAATATTATCTGATAGGTGGACAGAAACATTGATGGCTGATGGTGGAACAGTATCTGCATAAGAACTATACATGGGGAATGTATGATGGAGGGACTAACCCCTGTTCTGCAGCCAGGAATGAGTGAATGTTTCACTGTATCCAGGACAACATAGGCTAACTGAAGTGGTGCAAAACAAGATCTCACCATTATAACACAATGGATCAGCAAGGCCCTTGGAACTTAAGTCTATCGCTTAAGGATACACCTCTTTTTTTCAATTTTCTTCTAAAATGACATACCCAAATCTAACTGCCTGAAGCAAGGATATGCATATTCTTGGTACCATTTGAAAGGAAACACTTTGAACTTTGTGGAAATGTGAAAGGAATGTAGGAGAATATAACAGAATAGATCTGGTAAAAGATAATACAAAGGAAAAAAAAACATTATTTTGTACCATCATCTTTGAAATGCAAGAGAAAGGTCATAATGTATTATTCCAGCCAAGGTGCAATTTCGATTTTGTCCACAAGTTGGCAGCAGTGCATGTGCAACGTGTTAGACTGATCCAATGAACCATTGCATTTTTGTTAAAAATGTTGTATCAAGACTGCCAAGCATGTCAATGTTGTCAATACCGTCAGTAGCATTAGCAACTACACAGGTTATTTGGTCCGGAAAAAAAGCCTGCACACCCAGTAGCTCATCCAAGATTTGATGGCTGGATATCTTGGACTAGGAGATTCCTGACTCCAGCACTCTTATAATAACCACAGAGATACATATGTATATTATGTTGTACTTAATTCTGTGCTGATTAACTTCTCATTACAAATGTCCAGGGGGCCTTTTCCTATCTTTCCGACATACGATTGGCTCCTATGGTTTGAGCCGCCTACCACTGGCCTTCAGAATTCACTTAAGCATGTATCAAAATCACAATCACCCACACAACCCCCTCAACCCTGTTTCGAGCGACCAAGAGATTATTCTATCAATGCCTTGAAGACCAATATTGACCTCTAGGTCAGTTGCTCTAGGTGGGTTGCCTGCCTTTCCTCTATTTTCCTCTCTTCTCGGATACAGATAAACAGAAATGTTAGAGCAACGTTCCATCAACATTTTAAAGACCAATATAAACCTCTTCAGTAGTGCTGGTGTGTTGCCTACTTGCCTTTCCTCTATTTTCCTCTCTCCGTTAATACAGATGAACTAAGATATTAGAGCGTTTAATAATCGCTTCAAACCAGAGACCATGAAGAGACATTAAATATAGCAAACGAGGGTTTCAGTTTCTCTACATCCCAAATGGCAGCCTATTCCCTGTATAGTGCACCATGGCCCATAGGGTTCTGTTCAAAGGTAGCACACTATGTAGGGAATAGGGTGCTATTTGGGATGCCACCTGTCCCTCTGGTGCTGAGTGAGCAAACTGTCATCTCAGCCTGTGCGGTGTGGATGTTGAGTCTCGAAACTGGGCAGTTTGTTTTGCTCCTCTCTCTCCTCGTGTAACGGATGTGAAACGGCTAGCTAGTTAGCGGTGGTGCGCGCTAAATAGCATTTCAATCGGTGACGTCACTTGCTCTGAGACCTTGAAGTAGTGGTTCCCCTTGCTCTGCAAGGGCCGCGGCTTTTGTGGAGCGATGGGTAACGATGCTTCGTGGGTGACTGTTGTTGATGTGTGCAGAGGGTCCCTGGTTCGAGCCCGGGAATGGGCGAGGGGATGGTCTAAAGTTATACTGTTACACTCGCTCTCACCTCTCCCCGCTTTCCAACTGTCACTCTGTTTTTCTATCCTCTGTCTCTGTGTGAAATTGGCTGTTTTGCTCATTCTTTCACTCTTCTGTCTCTCCCTCCATCCCTCGCTGCCTTAATTTTTCTCCTAGCTTGTATTTTCTCAAATCCAATTTCTTGATTGTGGACTCTCTTTCTCTATCTCAATCAATCAAATTCCAATTTGTTTTATGAAGTCCTTTTTACATCAACAGTTGTCACAAAGTGCTTGTACAGATACTCAGCCTAAAACCCCAAAGAGCAAGCAATGCAGATGTAGAAGCACAGTGGCTAGGAAAAACTCACCAGAAAAGGCAGGAACAGAGGAAGAAACGTAGAGAGGAACCAGGCTCCGAGGGGTGGCCAGTCCTCTTCCATCTTTCTATGTTTCTTTCTATAAAGAACCCTCTCTCCCTCTTTTCCAACAAATCCAATTTGTTTCTTTCTTTCACTGGGTTGGTTGAGAACTCTCATACTACCCCTTTCTCTCTCTCTCATCCCTCTCTCCCTCACGCCTGTCTTGTTGTGAACAAACCCCAACCCTAGCAGCACATCTGTCGGCTTGTCACGGAGTACGTGTTATTGTCGTTGGGCTGAAGGTGGGTGGCGCTGGAGAGTGAGACATCTCTCCCCCGCTAGAACATCATGACTTCACTGCTTGAATATATGCCGATTCCTCCTACAATAAAAAACAATGGCCTTCTGGAAAGACGTCTGTCCCACTCTTGGCTTGAGCTTTTGAGTCTCTGACTTTCTCATCACCGATTTCTCGCGCCCTCTCCCCAAACAATGAAATCAAAGTTCTTTCTCTCACCGTCTCTCTTTGTTCTATTTTCCTCCCTCGTAAATTATTAATAACCTTTCATGTCAGCAATGGGTGTGACAGAAGCCACTAATTTGAAGGTGTGTCCACATACTTTTGGCCATGTAGTGTAGTGTGCTAGTGTGCATATCGTAACGATACAGCAGAGACCAGCTTATATCGTTGGAACATATGATGGTCATTTACATATTGGCCAATGAATCGTGTCAGAATAAATAATCTCAATAGCATTGGCTCACCCTAACGGTATCAGAGAGGGTTGACATAAACATGATTGACAATAACGAAATAGAAACCAGACAGCTTCACCACAGTTGGAAAAACTTGCAATAAAATGTATTGTACCTCACAATCATTGACTCACACACGTGCAACATTGTATTATAGAACTGTACTGTATATCATTAACACTACCAAAAATATTTACATATTTCTCTATATTACAAAATAGCAATACTGTAGAGTTCTGCTAGATATAGCATACAACATTTGTAACATTCCCCAAATCCTCAGCTGGTATACAAGTCTAGATAAAAGAACACAGACTCTTAAACAGCACACATCCAGTGACAATTGTCATGTGCCTTTCCCAATATTGTAGCCCTCTCTCTTAAAAACATGGTCGTGTCAACTGTCAACCGCATTTAAGGTCAACCGTATTCAAAAGATGTTTTGTGCCATTTCGTTGTAGTATACAGAACTCTCCTTCATGTGAAAAAGTGCATTCTAGGTAGTACACAACCAGTTAAAGACAGAGAACTAAAAGCTATATTTAAATGATGAGTTTCTATTATGTAATTTTATGTATACCTGACATAATTATACCATCATTGGGGTAAACAATAACCTACTATAAGACTATAATATGTGCATTCATTACTTTATTAGGAAGAACATGCCGGTTTATTACAAGTGTTCATTACGAATATAACTGATATTCATTCAAATTACGTTCAAATCAAGGCCATTGCTTCTTCATGGTCATAAAATTTAAAAAAAAAGAGTTGTTAGAATAAGTGGACTTAAGAAGTTTGAGAATGAGAGAATGACCTTTCAGGAAGTTAAGTCAATTAAACACGACCCCTGACATGAAACAGGAAGCAATTAAAGGCTTTTAAATGTTCTGGCTTCACACAAGTGAAGATGTCAGACACGCATACACACACACACACACACAGTACAATCAGCATCTATCAAAACCCTCCTCTGGTTCAAAATGCCCCCCGAGCTTAATTGCTTCCTCTTATCTTGTCCCCCTGTGCAATACAAACAAATGGGCACATGGAAACTGTGTGGTGTTGTGTGTGTGTGTGTGTGAAACCAACCCCCAGAGGGAAATCAAACGCTGTTAGTTGTTTCTAGGGCCCTCAGCCCATAGTAACAACTGTAGAGCTGTGTGTGGAGAGGCTAGATGAGGCTACCATACCATATTTTAATGGATCTATAGTATTCTGGCCAAGGATGCCATGAGTTATGGTGGAGCACTTAAATCCCCATCCTCCCATACCGTGCAGTTCTCACCACTGATTTAGAAGCACTGGATTGGTGTAAACATTGGCTGGAGGGCGTTTCCACCATTATAAAATCCATTACTTTAAGTGTGCACACTTAGTGAGAAGTGTAGAGAATTGGAACGCAAAAAGTGGGAAGAATATGCTTTTAACTGAGCCATGTTCAATGCATCGCTCTTCAGTCTCCATTCAATCGATTGATTAAATATACATTTATGACGCTTATGCAATATTAATCACACAGATGTAGTGTATTTCACAAACTGATACTGCAAAACAAAGCTAAATGTAAGGAGTCTGACACACTAGGAGGGCATACAGATGTACCTAATGCATGAGCGTGGGAGATTTCAACATTCTCCCATAGATTCTGTAATCCTTCTCTGATTGACAAGGACAGGGGGGAATATGGGTAATATGAACTTCTTACATAACTGGGAGTTGATTGGTTGTTGATTGGTTGGCGGCCTAAAGGAACCAATGATTAAATGAACGAACGCATAGTAAGGAAGAGAAACGCAGTAGATGCTCGATAACAACAGTGGCCTTGTGCCATTTCATACAGATTTTAGCCTGAAAATCAAATCTAAATTGCATACTAAAGCAATATAAGATGATCATATGTTAAGGATGAAAGTACACATTTGTAAAATAAATCAATGTGTTGAGAACCTTGAGGGAACTCCAAAAGAGACAGGAATCAAACTCAAATAAAAAATGGCCTTTGAAACAATTACAGAGCAGTAATCAAAATCGGGGGAGGAAAGACATAAACCATGAATTAATACATGTCATTCAAAATGCATTAGCATTACCAGTGAGCTCTTGAAACCAGGCAACTATTCTCTTACTCCATTTCTCCTGGACTGTAAACATTTACCTCCATTTTCTTTTTCTTACAAAAATAAACTTATTTTCATACTAAAATAAATGCTGTTCGTCAGACTTTCGTTTCCCTACACGACGAATGTACAAAAAAAACTGCCATTTTGAAATTCATCATAGGAAGAAAAAAAAAGTTTTATCCTCAGAAGAAATGACTAAGAGGTACAAACTATCTGCAACAGGGTTTAGTCAACTCTTTCATAATGAATTCACAGTCAACCAAAGCCACAACCAATGCATGGTATTCCTTCGCCAGGGGCAATCTAGTCTCTCTAGATGGACCAGTTGTCTCCCACAATGTACCAATGTTCCAGCATACTAGTGCGGTTGCCCTAGGTCTGGGATTTCTCAGACTAGGGGCTATCTAGTCTCTCTAGATGGGCCAGTTGCTTCCCACAATGTACCAATGTTCCAGCATACTAGTGCGGTTGCCCTAGGTCTGGGATGTCTCAGACTAGGGGCTATCTAATACACCGAGTTCAGATATAGTCAAATGTCATTTACTTTTATCAACAGACAACTTCGATGTGCTTTTCACTATCCAAACAATGGGTGAACTCAACAACATCCACAATGCCATCTTGCTTTGGCTTCTAGAAACAGAAGCAACATCAATACAAAAAACTAAAACTGCAAGAACTTGGCACAGAGCAAATGCACAGACCTGCAGACACACGTTATGTTAGGGAACAGAAGATTTCACCACATGCTATTGGGTGGCTCGACTGGGAGATGACATGACATTAAAACGGAACAAACAGCCACTACTATCGCCTCCTGTGCTGTGTTACTGGCGGTGCTAATAAAGCTTTAGCAGTTTGAAACAGGGCTGTAGCTGATGTCATCACTGCAAATCTCCATTACCGTGGGCTGTGATTGTCAACTGGTGTGGTAAAACAAACTCGTAGTTGGTCCCCACAACACATGGTGTACAGTACTTCAGAAGTGGAAATAAACGATGGTCCTAAAGACCCCTAAATGAAGGATAAGGATGCAATTTAACAATCGGATATTCAGAAATGCTTGACAACATGTGCATAGTATAAATGCTACAATACCAACAGCGTTGAATGTTATGGAAATTATTTCAAGCAGAGGTGGTGAAAAAACATCAGCTTCAAGTTTACCACATGTAAATGCTGGTCACTCAGAACACGCACTAACTGTTTATGACACTCAAAGCCCATGCTGCAGGAGGCTTATATTGACCATATACAGTATAAATAGATATTCCTATAACGAGGTGTAAAGATTTCCGTGTTTCATTCTGGAATACGTTGGCAGTGATGATCTCGTAGAAAGAAATCAAAATGTCACATGTCCAAAGAGTCAAAGTGATGGTGACATGGAGACAACTAACAGAGGTGCTAAACTATACCCCCAGTCCAGAGGCTAATGACAAGAGCTGTGATTGGCTGCCTGGTTTCCATGGCGACTGAACGTGACAGTAGTCAGAAAAGGGAGGCAGGACAGGAGGAACCTGTAGATGAGGCAGTGGGGACAGATAGGTGCGTTGCACTGCTATGGGTTCTATTGCTTGCTTGTCTCTTATTTATTTGGAGCCACTACCTCCCATCAGGGGGCCCGGCCCCGTTTCTCATCTCCATGTCGAACCCGGGAGCTTCCTTCCTACTTGGCTCTGATTGGCTCAGGACTTGACCTCGTCACGGTCGTGCCCGAGGGAGAGCTCCATGTCGGACAGACCCACCTCCACAGCCAAGATAAGGGAGGTGTCCGAGTCGCTGCTCAGCGGGGGCTGGTGCTCACCTGCAGGGAGAGAGAGACCGGTCAGCACAGACACAACATGGTGGTCTTTAAAAGAGAGGGTGATACAGGTAAACCTGAATGGACCCAAAATGGCAGTTAATGTGCAGTAGCAGAGACAAGATGAGGCGACTGATGAGGGCATAGTAGGAAACCTGACAAGATGTAAACTGCTCTGTAAGTGCTGTGATGTCCACTTGACTAAAGACAGACTGCACGACACCAGGTCTTAGGAGATAGCAGCGCAACACAGGGCCTTAGGAGATAGCAGCGCAACACAGGGCCTTAGGAGATAGCAGCGCTACACCGTGCCTTAGGAGATAGCAGCGCTACACCCGGCCTTAGGAGATAGCAGTGCTACACAGTCAGATGAATAGAAAACAACTAGAGAAGTACAGGGGACCATCAATCTACTTCACATATGCTCCCTATGGACTAACACCACTCCTGTCTGACTTTCCTGCAGCAAATCGGGCCTTTTTTTGGCAACATGCTGTAGCACGGTCCAAAGTGAAGGATAACCGTAATAAGTTAACAGACAGCGCTCGGTGTTTACGCTGGCGGGCATGGCGTGCACCGCGATCTGTCACTGCAACACGGCAATTCAGCAGAACACTGATAGATCAGATCCTTCATCTCGGGGCGGTTGTCAGGCGGCACCGTGAGCTAGTTAGCGCCGCGACAAACAAACAACAGAACTCCCATTAACTGCCAGCTAATTGATGCAGGAAGAACACAGACTGTGTGACGGGCTGATAATCAGTCTCACTTGACAACCAACACAACAGAACTAAACAGTGTGTGTGTGTGTGTGTGTGTGTGTGTGTTAATTACACATCATCCATTTCCAAATACACTGGCATAAGCTATTTGAATTACTTAGTGAAAGTGGAACCAATTTTACAACCATACAAGTTGCAAGCAGGCACCAAACATGAGCTGCATCCTCAAGGAGGTAAATGCCAACCTAATACTAATATATAACAGTTCAATCCTATCTGTCCATGGCTGCATTTTGTCATGGTTATATAAAGGCTTGGAGGGAGGGAGAGAGGGGGCAGGGAGTCTGAAGGTGTGTCCTGAAAGGCTCTGGCATAGCAGCAGGAGTTCAGGCTCTAAGTGATGCCAGCTGCTATTCACAGAGACTGGTGAGGAACAGAGAGAGAGAGACTGGTGAGGAACAGAGAGAGAGAGAGACTGGTGAGGAACAGAGACAGAGAGACAGAGAGACAGAGAGACAGAGAGAGACAGAGACAGAGAGACAGAGAGAGAGAGAGAGAGAGAGAGAGAGAGAGAGAGAGAGAGAGAGAGAGAGACTGGTAAGGAACTGTTATTTCTGGTTGTTTATCAAAGTCAGCTGGCTAACTCCTACTTAGTAGTGTACCCCTGAGACATACTGCGTTACTCTTCGAGGGGAGTACTGATCTAGGATCAGTTTTGCAGTTTAGATCGTAGTAAATGCCATTATATGTACAGCCTTCCTATTTCGAAGACACTGTGAATATGGGCCTGGAGCTTTCTCTCTCCTTACCCCAAATGCCATCCCCCTCAGTGCGCGCCAAGTTTGTTTTACTGCCTATACTGCAGTAAGCTGTCGTGCTGGTGACAGCCAGACTACAATAAGGCTAAAGGCCTAGAGTGGCAGTACTGCCGTGCCATTCCATAAGCAATGACTCAGCCCGAATGGGCTCTGCGTTTTGCGCAACCCACAAATCACTCTCCCTGACATCGCAGATCCATCCTGGGGCTTAAAATAAACAGCAGGTGGGGGATTTTGAATACGCTCCGGGATGGAACCGAGAAAGCTCATATTTAACACAAAGGTAGGTGTGACAAGCAATGCCAAGGCTCGAAAAGGGGACAAGCTGTGCACAGTTGAAAGACATACAGGCATGTAAAAAGTGTTCAACTACCTTGAAGGTAGAATATTGACTGGCATTCATGGGAGCGCAAGAAGTCGGCTTGTGTTATGGGAATGAGGGAGGGATAAAAAAAAGTACAAGGTTCTCCCTAGTTTTCTAATGTTTTGAAGGGGCTTAGCAGGTTGACGCTGTCCAAAGTGTTTACCAGGTCTTTAAGGTACAGTAGAGGCCTCAGGAAGCTAATAAGACGCTGTCACAAAGGCAGCATTAACTTGTTCCATTGGCACAAGAGACTCGAGAGGCGAGCGTTTTGGTCGGAGGCCCCGCCAACTGCAGGTGGAATTTCAGCACGGTGGGCAGGACAGGAAGTGGGCCACGCCAGCGTCAACACACTCCTGCCCCACTCTCCGGGCCGACTGCATGCAGGCACGCACGCACACGCGCACACACCCTAATAAGTTCCATGTGCTAACCAGCTGTTAAACAAACAGGCTAACTCAAAAAACACAATGTGCCTATCAATGGCTCAGTGCTGTAGTGCCTTATCATAATAACTTGCTAATAGCAAGCACGGCAACCTTAAAACATACTCTGATGCTACGTATGTAAACCATGCCAATGCATTTGGGTTAGCTTGTGACTTTGAAAAAAGGGAGCACTATTCCTTCTCTGGCCAGGGACTGGATTCAGGGAACAGTGAAGCAGGTAGCTGATGGCCTAGTTCTGGCCCTGGGCTGGCTAAGCCACACCAGTACAGCAGCCCTGGGGTAGCTAAGCCACGCCAGTAGAGCAGCCCTGGGCTAGCTAAGCCACGCCAGTACAGCAGCCCTGGACTAGCTAAGCCATGCCAGTACAGCAGCCCTGGACTAGCTAAGCCATGCCAGTACAGCAGCCCTGGACTAGCTAAGCCATGCCAGTACAGCAGCCCTGGACTAGCTAAGCCATGCCAGTACAGCAGCCCTGGACTAGCTAAGCCATGCCAGTACAGCAGCCCTGGACTAGCTAAGCCATGCCAGTACAGCAGCCCTGGGCTAGCTAAGCCACGCCAGTACAGCAGCCCTGGACTAGCTAAGCCATGCCAGTACAGCAGCCCTGGGCTAGCTAAGCCACGCCAGTACAGTAGCCCTGGACTAGCTAAGCCATGCCAGTACAGCAGCCCTGGGCTAGCTAAGCCACGCCAGTACAGCAGCCCTGGACTAGCTAAGCCATGCCAGTACAGCAGCCCTGGACTAGCTAAGCCACGCCAGTACAGCAGCCCTGGACTAGCTAAGCCACGCCAGTACAGCAGCCCTGGACTAGCTAAGCCACGGCAGTACAGCAGCCCTGGACTAGCTAAGCCACGCCAGTACAGCAGCCCCGGACTAGCTAAGCCATGCCAGTACAGCAGCCCTGGACTAGCTAAGCCACGCCAGTACAGCAGCCCTGGACTAGCTAAGCCACGCCAGTACAAGGCTGCATTTGAATTGGTACGGTATTACCTATATAGTGCACTACTTTTAACTAGAGCCCTATGACCCCTGGTCAAAAATAGTGCACTATCTAGGTAATAGGGTGTTGTTGTGGACGCACATGTGAAGAACCAGGACATTGTGGTCTGTTAGAGAGAGAGAGCAACTACTCTCTGTTCTGGTGGAGACAGAGAGGACACTGTGGTCTATTTCAGAATACAGTACTCCTCTTATATCCCACCATAGCACAGCTCTGAACATGACAGGTATGGGGGAGTGTTCTGGTGTGAGTTCACTGGTTTGTGTTGAGGAAGTACAGGTTAGTTGAAGAAGTTATGTTAGTGCTGGGATGGAACCAAAGCATAGGTGTGTGTGAGAGAGTGTGTAACATGTATATGCGTATATATGTGTGTATGTGTTGATACGCAAATGTGTGTGTGTAGGTGTGTGTGTGTAGGTGCATAGGTGTGTGTCTATACTCACTGCTGGCGATGTGTCGGCTGTCCCCAGCCTGTGGTAGTGTCTCGTGGGCGTCGTGGTAGACCTGAGGCAGCCCTATAGTCCTGTCCATGTCCACCGTGTCCAGCACCACCGAGCTCTCTTCCCCGTTCACCGTGATGTCACTGGCCCCTGTGATTGCGTTGGTGGGCGGGCCTCCCACTGACATCTCATAGTCTGGCGGAATGTCACCCCCACAGTCAAAGTTGGGCTGAAATCAATCAATCAAATATAAACATCAAAAACACTTTCCAAAAATAGAATCTCTCCAGGATCAGGGTTGGGAATGAAAGAGAGATGGATAGATGTTGAAAGACAGAAACTCCTTACTGGTATTCCCAGCGCTTTGAGGATGTTCATTTTACACATGGGACAGGTCCGATGGTCCAGAAGCCAGGGGTCCACACAGCTTTTATGGAAGATGTGCCTGAGGACAGAGTCACACACACGAACACGCACAGCCTTGATGATGTCATCCGTAGTAACAGTCTCCTTGGTAACATAGCATCACTCACCATGCTCTACATATGCTCTCAGGTACAGAACAGTAAATTATTGTGGCATATTAATGACTACCAATCATTCCCAATAGACCTACTGCAACACATGATCTATAGGAGACAATGATAGTAATGGGTGTCAATGTGTCTGCTCTCTCTAGTTACACTGACAAATGGGAGAGGCTGTCGTACCTGCACGGCAATATCCTAATAACATCATTCGCTTTATAGCCCTCGATGCACACAGCACAGTTGTCGAAGTCAGACTCCGTTTCCTAGAACACCAAACACACAGGAGACATTTGGTTGGTTGTCTAGTCTCCTTTTCATTTCCTGGAAGGTGAATAAAGCAGAGCGGATCAAAAGCCATGCAGCCTGTATAATTCATTCAAATTTAAACACACACACACACACACACACAAAATAAAAACGAGTCGGTCATTATCATTGGGCTGATGGAAGTTCATTACCAAATGCTGCGCTTAGCAGGAGCGTGGGGAAACGGTTCGCTTCGGTTTAGAACCCTGCAATCAAGGTCATATCACTGCTACTTAAATAGGTGGTTTTGGAAACACTTTACTTGAAGAGGGTCTATACATAAGGCATTCATGACCCCTCCATGAAACCTTTATGAATGATACTGCCACACTCATAACAACCTTCGTAACACATTTATCCAACATCATAGAAGAGGTTAGTAAAGTACGCAGCCTGGTGTACCTTGTCTCCTTTCCTGATGGTTCGTACTTGGAGCTTACTGATGGCCTTCTTGGCTGCGTCTCCGAGACGTCTCTGCTCATAGAAGATCAAAGAACAACAAAGAAGGTGGGGGAAAGATAAGCAACCCAACCTGGCAACCCAAAAGAGAGAAAAGAATGTCTGGAATTTCCTATATATCCAATAACCACTGACAAGGCAAGGAATGGACACGTTTCAAGGTTAGAGAAAGGGCCTGAGATGCACTGTCTCCATCTGAACCATGGTGGACCATATTACTGGTTAATAGATCTGAAGGAGACGTTCTGAGAGGCTGTGTAATGTTTTAACGCGGCAGGATGAACAGTCGCTTAGTGATGTTGACATAGCAGCGTCTCTGAGCTGACAGTTAACCCCTTGTTGCAGACCAGAGCAGAACACACAGGCCGAGTCAGGTCACTGAGTAGTGCAAGGTATGAAAAAAGGGAAAGAGAGAAAAAGAGAGGGAGGGAGCAATAGAGAGCTAAATGCATGAGTAAGGGAGAGATTTGAGTGGATGATAGATAAATACTAAGAGACATTGAGAGAAAGGTAGGCTGTTAACCCTCGCTATCTAGGTCTACTCTCACTGTGGAAAATAACTGCATCAGACCAGGCCACTGCCCACAGCTGCTCTCAATCAGTCATCAAGGAAAGTCATTGTGACATCAACAGAGAACAGATTTGTGGTTTCAGGCCTGGCGAGTTCTTGGAGTGAATCATAATTCAACTCCAGCAGGTATGAAAAATCAAAAAATTGTCACCATGGTGCCCATTCCCCTTGACAACCCATGTGGTTGTCTGTGACATTTGTGTCAACATCGGACAATCTTAGAAAAAAGGTTTCCAAAAAGGTTTCTTCAGCTGTCCCCATAGGAAAACCTTTTGAAGAACCCTTTTTAGTTCCATGTAGAACCCTCTATAGAAAGGGTTCCACATGCAACCCAAATGGTTTTACCTGGAACCAAAATAATTCTCCCTGCAACCAAAAAGGGTTCTTCAAAGGGTTCTCCTATGGGGACAACTGAAGAAACCTTTAAGGTTCTAGATAGCATCTTTTTTTGTAAAAGTGTGGGCCACGGTGTGTGCATTGACTACACGGTCCAACAGGACTACCCGGTTAACGGTCCAACAGGTTTACGCTAGCAAACCCAGCTGTCGCACTATTTTTAATTTTGGATGGTAAAAGCAGGGAAAGGTTTAGAGTAGACAAATCACCTCAGAGAAAAGCAACTGCTCTACATGTAGATATCTAAAAAGTATGTTCATACTGTGGTCAAACTGCCAGTTTACGCTGTCATTACGGTCATACCATACCTGGTTGCGGTCACGAGCGTTGGCATATCTGAACCGCTGTATATAGTAGCAGACAACCTGTGTGTGTTATCAGAGACACACTGAAATACAGTAGGATGACATTACCAACCATGTCTTTATGTTATAATCCCTTCAGACGGTTGGTTACAATGCTACACTCACTATGTTCCTCACATTAACCCAGTACCCCCTGTATACAGTAGCAGACAACCTGTGTGTGTTATCAGAGACAACACACTGAAATGCAGTAGGATGACATTACCAACCATGTCTTAATGTTATAATCCCTTCAGACGGTTGGTTACAATGCTACACTCACTATGTTCCTCACATTAACCCAGTACCCCCTGTATGTAGACTCGTTAGTGACTACATTCATGTGTCTGTACAGTGAACCGTACCTGATTGCGGTCGCGAGCGTTGGCGTATCTGAACCGCTGTATATAGTAGAAGATGAGCCATGCCAGGGAGATGATCATCAGGACGATGAAGGAGATGGAGACAAACACCACCGACGTTCTGCTCACATACTTCTGAAGGTTCCTCGTTCCTATGGTGATGTGCATGGTCACCGTGACGTTGCGTTCTAGTAGAGCAGCGATCTCCCGACCCTTGGGTTCCGGAATCATGATCGCCACGATATCCCCCGTACCTGTTGGAATAGGAATTTCCAGGTGAACAAAAAGAAGAGCAGTCGTTGCTAAAGTCAATCAAATATTTATCCGGTTTGTTAAAAGTTGCAAAAGGGAGACATTTCTAGAACAGAGCAGAGAAAATGTCTAAACGGGCCTCTTGGAGATGGGCACTGTATTTTCTAAATCACACAACACCAAGAGGCCCGTTTAGACATTTTCTCTGCTCTGTTCTAGAACACCAGGCTGGTAGGAAGTCAAGACTTTGTCAGCTGCTACAAAATGTATCCAACCAACTACTGTAAATATGTTGTAGTTCATTGGAAAGAAAGTTAAAGGATCTGTTGAGACAACCTACACATCCATATTCATGTGCCAATATTTTTGTTGTATGGGACAGAGATCTGCAACATGTGGCTCTTTAATTGCTCCTTTGTGGCTTCATTAGATCCCATTCATTTGTATGGGATTTGAAACCTCTCTGTGGAGGTATCAGACCCCTATTGTGTATCAGGGTTGAGCTAAACTATAAATAACCTGTATTCACAGAACACTGTCTGTAGAACACAGTGAGTAATTAGCATTAGGCTAGCCTACTGGGAGTTCATTCAGGCAGAGACAGGACGCAGAGCTAACAAAACAAAACCCCTGACTCTCCATGTCTGGGTCAGAGCCCTGTGGCCCTGTTCAGAAGGGAGTAAACGTTACAGATTTAGAACAAATCTGTATCTGTCGAACAGAAATGACTTGTCTGTCACAGAGTAAGGAATCATATCAGCTCTATTCATTAGCTGACATTTCTATCAGCAACATTTTGAACATTTCACGTCCCTGGTGTCACAATACCAGACCGCTTTGATAACACAGTCCAATTGACAATTAGGTCAGGCCCAGCTGCCACTAAAAAGGTTTGATCGGTAGCTCATTTAGGGTCAAACAAAGTACAACACACACCCCCCAGACACTCTACAAGGGAACATCATTTCATAGCAAAGCCATTAGTTCACACCACCAGATAGTCAACAGAGTGGACAATTGTAACCACCAAGGATATTTTTACACATTTTCACAACAGAGTTGAAGGTTGTTGAGTTGAATGTTATCAAGGTCATAGACAACAGAAGTGCCACTTTAACACATTGTGTTTTAACACTTCAGTTAACTCATTTCAGAGTTGAAACTAGCAAGTTCTGACAGGGCCTCCCACCAGACATTATTCTCATCCTCACCTCTCATCTAGCCCCCTCTCCCTATGGCCTGTGACCTGACACTTCACACAATCCTCAACCGTCACATCAAAAGATACTATAGCTTCAATATACCCTTTCTTCACACAGAAAATTATAATTACAGTGATAAAATATCCTTCAAGTAGGCTAAGTCCTAAGCTAACACACTAAATAACACAATCGACCTCAAGATTTCAAAATGGTCGCCATTCACGTTCATCAGAAGCAGGCCAAAAAGCTTCAGCGAGGCAAGACTCCGAGTGCCTTAACTTGCAGCTACAGTATGTACTGCCTACCTGTCTATCGGACACAGACACACTTTTACCACTGACTGAAGCATTGGGAGGTGAGGTGAGAGTGATAGATAGGAAGTATAGCCTATCAGAGGTGTCTGAGTGGTTTAAAATCCCAGACAAGAGATTACACTTCATGGACACTCCATCTGCAGCCACACATTGATGTGGGATGATGTCTGTGTCGTCAAGGGCCTAAGTGACTCATTAGCCTTTGGAACTCGGTGACATCATTTCCTCTAGTACTCTGCGGCCTTGTTACCGTGGCGTCTGTGCGGAGCCACAGGAACACAGAAGCCCCAGGGTGCTTCACTTCTTCACTCCATCTATCAGTAATTTCTAAAGGAGATGCTCGTTCACTCTGCCACCACCGCCGCCAAGGCAGCCTGCCAGCCACAGGGCATTGTGGGATACCCTCAGCACCCGGCGGAGGTCTGAAAGTGGCCAAGGCCATTATATCACCATACCCTGGGGATGGATAGAGAGAAAGAAAAAAAGAGAGAGAGGAAAGTTGGCACCTAGCGACACCATATTATCACTGCAGAACAGACAAAAACAGGTTGGAAAAAGCCGTGACTGAAGAAATAAAAGTAGCTGCAAAACTTTTAGCCCAAGAAAGACACAAAGCAAGCAGCAAGGCATTCAAAAATGGATGACTGAGTCTACCCACTCACTAATGAATTCCGGATTAGAAAAGGAACATTGGACTTTACTCCAGAGACTGAAAAATATTCACTAACAAATGCGGATTTAAAACAGCCAAAAGATTGCCATACGACAGTCGGCGCGTCCATAAGGCTAAGAGCTAAGCTTCCCCTAAAGTAAATTAGCAAAATTATATAGCCTAATTATCTTACTCCTGTCGATACAGATATTCATAAAATAATTCAAAATAAGCTACTACACCATAAAGCATGATTTGGCCACAGAGGATCATTAGCTTCATTAAAAACATATAAGCTGTGGATCCTCGTAAAACTGACCATCATACCGATTATTGACTTCGGCGATGTCATTTACAAAATAGCCTCCAACACTCTACTCAGCAAATTGGATGCAGTCTATCACAGTGCCATCCGTTTTGTCACCAAAGCCTCATATACTACCCACCATTGCGACCTGTATGCTCTCGTTGGCTGGCCCTCGCTTCATATTCGTCACCGAACCCACTGGCTCCAGGTCATCTATAAGTCTTTGCTAGGTAGAGCCCCGCCTTATCTCAACTCACTGGTCACCATAGCAGCACCCAACCGTAGCATGCACTCCAGCAGGTATATTTCAATGGTCACCCCCAAAGCCAATTCCTCCTTTGGCCACCTTTCCTTCCAGTTCTCTGCTGCCAATGACTGGAACGAATTGCAAAAATCACTGAAGCTGGACTCATATCTCCCTCTCTAACTTTAAGCACCAGCTGTCAAATTAGCTCACATATCATTGCACCTGAACATAGCCCATCTGTTAATAGCCCATCCAACTACCTCATCCCTATACTGTTATTTATTTGTTGCTCCTTTGCACCCCAGTATCTCTACTTGCACATTCATCTTCTGCACATCTATCACTCCAGTGTTTAATTGCGAAATTGTAATTATTTCACCACTATGGCCTATTTATTGCCTTACCTCACCTCATTTGCACACACTGTATATAGACTTTTCTATTGTGTTATTGACTGTGTTTGTTTATGTGTAACTCTGTGTTGTTGCTTGTGTCGCCCTGCTTTGCTTTATCTTGGCCAGGTTGCAGTTGTAAATGAGAACTTGTTCTCAACTGGCCTACCTGGTTAAATAAAGGTGAAATAAACGTGTAAAAAACGCATTGCCTACAGTCAGAAGGCGCCGCAATTTGGACAGGGCGCCTGGCAAATAGCCACATTGATGATTGTTGAGTTGCGAATGTCAGTGAAAAGCCGAAGCCCAGCCAGGCATATCGCAATATTTCAAAATCCAATTGAAGGAAAACATCATTTGGAATGCAAATGTCTATTGCTGTAAAGAAAAGTAAATGAAAAGACTCATCTGTCTTGTAGTTCAAAATTCTCAATTTAATTGAGTGAACAGTATAGCCTTTCTTATTAGCACCAGCCGAAAGTTTGTCATATTCCCGGTGAGTGCGCATATTCACTCTTTCATGGTTGGGTATGTGCTACAATAATTTCCTCCTCCAGGTTAGATGAACGTCATAATTGTATGTGTCTACCCTTCTCATATGACGATTAGATGGATCAGACACCATCGTTTTAATTGATCTGTTTGTCAGTGTCAGCAGAGTAGGCTACTCTGTCATTTTTGTCGTACTAAAAAAAGATTCCGCTATTGTCTCCAGTAATATAAAGTGTAGTAGAATTGCATGACATGTGTTCATAAAAGGCCAAGATGTTCCTGTGCAAAGAAAGAAGAAACGTATCTGATATAGCCTACAGCCATGCATTCAATGATTAAGTTATATTATTAGCTTAAATTACGACTATCCAATCAACTCATCACATTTGGAATAGTAGGCTATTTTACATAAGTCTGCAAATATGATGATGCATGGAATGATTTATTATAAAAGGTGCATTTTTTCAGGTGAAAATGTGCTTCCCCAAACGTGAAACTCACACTCCGCCTATGGGATACGGCATGCTAATTTTCCTTGGCAGGGTTGCATGACTCACATCTGTACGGGTCTAACAGTGAGAATAGGTCAAATTAGAGTGGGTGGAAGAGGGTGGTAAAAAGACAGAGGGAAGAGATGGTTGGAGACAGAATACAACTCGTTTCTCTGTACTCTCGGTCGGTCGCCATAGCGCCCAGTTTCATGACTCGGTCCTGGAAATAAACCTTGAGGTATGTGTGTGTGACGCAGGGACTGATCCCCCATGGACAGCACACATTTCATATGGGAAAGACGCAATGCATTATGCTCATGAATCTCCATATGTAACTAGTTCGTCGTATACAGCCACAGGTTTATGGAGAGAAAGGAGAGCAGATCAATAGATAATCTACATAATAATAATCTTTACTAGCTATGGGTCCACTACTATGGGTCCAAAAGATACAGTCTTGAAGCTTTTTTCTCAAAGGCGTATGGTCTTGAAACGGAAGTTAAAGGGCTACTGGCAAGGTGTGCTTTTTTCGGCTTCAGATGGCCTAATTGTTTCCAAAAAACTAAAACGACTAGACTAAATCTAATAATACACAGTGGTCTAATGAAATAAGCGCATCAGGAACGAAGAGCTCCGGAGCCAATGTCCTGGCATAGACGGGGCCTAAATCACATTGTGATGTAACAGTGCACAATGGGTAGTAGGCCGGAGGCTACTGTGTTACCCTGCATATAGGGTTTACACACAACAAGGCACAATGCATTAGGTCCAAGGACGTCACATATAGGCCTATATGCAAACACGCGGGCGCACACACACACACACACAGTTGGCTGAATTAGCAACGAGCATTGCAGCAGCACCATGGCTTGTTCATACAAACGTCACATTTAGGCCTATATGCAAACAAGCGCGCACACAGACACAGTTGGCTGAATTAGCAGCGAGCATTGCAGCAGCAACTGTTAAGGGTAGCCACTCCTAATGCAATCAGCGGCACAATCACCGACAGAAAAACAAGGCTGTGTGTGCACGGTAAACAGATCTCACGGCTGCTAATACTATTATGTTAACACTGAGCCCTACACCCTGACAAACGCTACACAGCTTTAAAAAAAACAATGGGCTTGCTAACCTAACCAGATACCCCTCAACTGATGAATTAAAAAAAACATCTGGACATGAGGGCACAATCCAACATGGATGCCAAAAGATTAGTAGCAACACATGGCCTCAAGGAGTGGATTAACTTCTTCACCTCTATGCGCCTCGAGAACAAAATGGCCATGGTAAGGGAACACATTGCCAAAGCTCTACATCTGCAAAGCTGCTTTTGCACACTGGCCATGCTTCAGCTGTTAAGTATGAGATCTTAAGTAGGTAGTGCAGAGTAGACTCAAGGTTTTAGCCATCTTTACCATCTGGGTGGGATTTTGGATTACATAGACTGGTCCCTGATCTGTTTGTGCTGTCTTGCCAACTCCTATGGTCATAGTCACGTCAATAACCATAGGAGTTGGCAAGACACTACAAACAGATCTTGGACCAGGCTATAAATTACAACCCAGATGAAGGAGACAAGAATACAGACACAAAGATATTCCACAAGGGGCAAGATGTTATACACATTTTATCATTACTGTCTGCAAGTAGTTGGCGAATCCATTTCATTTAGAGAGAGAGAAAGAACAAGAAAACGGAAATAGCTGCTTCTAAAAATCAAAGCAGTGTGTAATATCAACCGATGGCCCAACAGAGGCTGAACTGGTCCAAAATCTCTCCTCTTTGCGGACACCTTTTAGCAAGAATGGTGCATAATAAGCCAGGGTGGTGCATAATCAGCCACGATGGTGCATAATAAGGCACGCCAGGTGGAATAGAGAGCGAGTGAGCTTTTTAGAGTTGATTTTTAGAGGAAGGGCACTAACCTGTTTATTGCTGCTGAGGATTAGCTTTTGCTAGCAGCCTTGAGGGCAGCATAACCTGCTGTGTAGTGGATAATAGTATTTGGTTAGCTGTAATTAAACAGCACAAATCCTTATTCAATATCAACGGTGTTAGTCTGTCCAGCGAAAATGTGCATAAAAATATAAAATAATTCATACATGTAGCCACTGAAATTTGCATAGCCAAGATGGCCGACAAAACAACTGCCTAAAAAAACATGGTCAGGCAGAGGGAGGGAGCCACGTACAGAAATCTAGTGATTAATTCCAGCTCTCAGAAAATGTCCTCCACATGCTCATTGCTCTCCCTCCATATAAAAGCCAGACTGCAAATGTCTAGTCTTTCATAAAGATCAGCCCTGATAGGATTCATGTGTCCTGTCCACACAGAGGTCTGAGTTTTCTCATACAAAAAGGCCTTGTATGCGTTCTTTGTCACAGGTGGGGCCAACCTAATTAAGATGAGAGAGAGAGAACGAGATTCTTGGCTCTCGGTTACCCTGGCCACTTCTGTTGGCACTTCCTTTCGCTTTTTTTTAGTCCCCCTTTCCCTCATCATTGCTCGCTCTCTCTCCCCCCCCATCTCTGTCTGTTCCTCTCAGGGCTGGGAGTATGAGTCTTAGCAGCCCCAGAAATAGCACAGTCTACTCTTTTCCGTAGGTACCCAGGGACTGCAGGCCCGCTGTACCCTCTCAGCAGGAAGGGTGTGTGTGGTGTGGTTCGTATCCACATGCTTCCCAGACAAAATAGTTTGGAAGAGTTAGTGCATATATAATGCCGACTTTTTGTGATGTTTTTGTTCACTTCAGTTGTTCAGGCATACAATTATTTTTTTTTTGAGGCAACCCGAAGTCAGTAGCCGAAGTCTACGCCCCTCTGTCGGTGATTGGTCAATAATAGTAAATTCTTCAATAAAGTCTGTTGTTTTTCATGCAAAAAAATAAAAGAGACAAATACTGCAAACATCTTAGTTAGATGTAAAATTGCAAGACTAAGATCCCATCAGCAAAAAACTTCAAAATTAATAACAGATTTCTTGAGTTATTTTAGATTAATTTAACTATTTTGAAGAAATGTATACTGGCTACGGCTTCTCAAAATGGACAAACAATACCATCAACGCTTTTTAATAATTTTTCAAGCGAGGGTCTTTTAAGGGAGTATACAAGCACACTTGTTCGGTTCACCTAGCCGAGCTCGGCGCCGGCCGAGCTGAAGAATGCTGACGCCTTAACAGACACATCTCCTGGGCTGTGCCAGCCAAGCAGGGAGGGACCCAATGGGGGTCTCAGAGAGCTTGCCAGGGGTGGCCACCCACCCCCCAAACCCCTCTCCTCGGCTGGCCCCATGTGTCTGAGGCATCTGGTAGGGCCTTCCATCATCTCTCCTCACTTCCCCATTAGAAGCCAGCATGCTCCTGTCCAGTCCAGGAGATGATGTAGATAGGGCTTGGAATCTGTCAGACTGCCAGTGAATGTGAACAAAGGGGTTTATATGAATGTAATTACCCGTTTTGGTCCACATGGCGTATTCCTCAGTTAAAAGAAGGCAAAACGTCAGCAATGGTAACCATTCCATTGATGCCAACCCTCATGCAACCCGATCACCTGCACAGCTTGGATGCCCATACAGACAGACACCACTCTGTATTGGTTGGAGGAGGTGTGTCAGTGCTTTTGCAGCAGGATAATGCAGTTTGGCAGCGTGCTAACAGGGTGATAGGTTATACACTACCTGTCAGCCCATTGTGAAGGAGGGTGCTACGTTTTACAGCACGTCGTCAAACCAGTCGCACAGTCAGGTTGTGTTAAGACACAGACATGGTTCGTTTAGTTTCAATCCATTAACATGATCTGTCTCAGTAAACAGAGCTACAGTAAAGACAAAGGAGGGTAGCCGAGCTCAAAACGCATGTGGGCAACCACACACACACACACACGTCAGTCATTCTGTACATTCGAAAAGTATTCAGACCCCTTGACTTTTTCAGAATGTTGTTACATTCCAGCCTTATTCTAAAATGGATTAAATCGTATTTCCCCCTCAACAATCTAAACACAATACACCAAAATGACAAAGCAAAAACAGGTTTACAATTTTTGCAAATTTATATTTAAAAAAAATGGAAATATCACATTTACATAAGTGTTCAGACCCTTTACTCAGTACTTTATGAAGCATCTTTGGCAGCGATTAAAGCCTCAAGTCTTCTTGGGTTTGACGCTACAAGTTCAGCACACCTGTATTTGGGGAGTTTTTCCCCCATTCCTCTCTGCAGATCCTCTCAAGCTCTGTCAGGTTGGATGGGGAGCGTCGCTGCACAGTTATTTTCAGGTATCTCCAGAGATGTTCGATCAGGCTAAAGTCCGGGCCCTGGCTGGGCCACTCAGGGACATTCAGAGACTTGTCCCAAAGTCACTCCTGCATTGTCTTGGCTGTGTGCTTAGGGTCATTGTCCTGATGGAAGGTGAACCTTCACCCCAGGCTGAGGTCCTGAGCACACTGGAGCAGGTTTTCATCAAGGATCTCTCTGTACTTTACTCCATTTGTCTTTGCCTCAATCCTGACTAGTCTCTCTGTCCCTGCCGCTGAAAAGCATCCCCACAGCATGCTGCCACCACCATGCTTCCCCGTAGGGATGGTGCCAGGTTTCCTCCAGATGTGACGCTTGGCATTCAGACCAAATAGTTCAATCTTGGTTTCATCAGACCAGAGAACCTTGTCATTTGCCTTTTATTGAGGAGTGGCTTCCGTCTGGCCACTACCATAAAGGCTTGATTGGTGGAGTGATGCAGAGATGGTTGTCCTTCTGGAAGGTTCTCCCATCTCCAGAGGAACTCTAGAGCTCTGTCAAGGCCCTTCTCCCCTGATTGCTCAGTTTGGCCAGGTGGCCAGCTCTAGGAAGAGTCTTGGTGTTTCCAAACTTCTTCCATTTAAGAATTATGGAGGCCACTGTGTTCTTGGGGACCTTCAATGCTGCAGACATGTTTTGGTACCCTTCCCCAGATCTGTGCCTCAACACAATCCTGTCTTGGAGCTCTATGTAAAATTCCTTCGACCTCATGGCTTGGTTTTTGCTCTGACATGCACTGTCAACTTTGGAACCATATATTGACAGGTGTGTGCCTTTCTAAAGCATGTCCAATCAATTGAATTTACAACAGGTGGACTCCAATGAAGATGTGGAAACATCTCAAGGATGATCAATGGAAACAGGATGCACCGGAACTCAATTGAGTCTCATAGCAAAGGGTCTGAATACTTCTCTAAATAAGGTGTTTTTTTATTTGTAATAAATTTGCACAAAAAAACATTTTTTCGCTTTCTCATTATGGGGTATTTTGTGTAGATTGCTGAGGAAAACAAAATATGTAATACATTTTAGAATAAGGCTGTAACGTAATAAAATGTGGAAAAGATCAAGGGGTCTGAATACTTTCCAAGGTACCGTATATGAAGACTAGACTGCATGTGAAAAGATAAGGAATGTGGAGAGACGGTATGGATTAGAGGTTGATCGATTAATCGGAATGGCTGATTTATTAGGGCCGATTTCAAGTTTTCATAACAATCGGAAATCTGTATTTTTGGGCGCCGATTTGCCAATTTAGATTTTTTATTATTCTTTTTTTTAAATAGCATTATTTAACTAGGCAATCAGTTAAGAACACATTAGTTAAGAACACATTCTCATTTTATTTTCAATCACGGCCTCAGAACGGTGGGTTAACTGCCTCGTTCATTGAAAATAAGAATTTGTTCTTAACTGACTTGCCTAGTTAAATAAAGGTAAAATAAAATGAAATATGGATTGCCATTTGGATCTCTTGCAAAGCAGGACTCAGTTTTACAACCCAAACATTTAAATAATTTTGGGTTTGAAATCGTAACTGTGCTAAATCCTTCTTCCATTAATATTTATGTCCACCCAAAACTAAAATCCTCCTACTTCCTGTCCCCCCTCTGCTCCTCTTTGTCCTTGATTCTTTCCGACATGGCTCAGGGTGAGAGCAGGAGAGACAGGCTCTAAATTGTAAAAAATAAAAAATCTGTCTCTTAATCTCCCTTCATCTGCACTGATTGGAACATACCTGACAAGTGAAAACAATAATGGTGGAAGCTCATCATGAGGCTGTGGCTTTCACCTGGTCAGTTGTCAGTGCTGAAGAAGGACAGGGAGCGAGGCGAGGTCAGATTTTGATGCGGTCAAGAATGAGCCGGAGAGAGAAATTACAGGAGAACTCTTTAGCTTACACAACAGCCTCAGCCTGGTCTGAGCCAGTACCATGCCATCCCCTGACTCAACATTTGGCCCAGTTCAGAATCAGCGAGAATTAGATATGCATTCAAATTAGATATAGGCTAAAAATGTATAGGGAATGTGTAGGATATCAGAGCTTGACTGATGATCTATCCCAATGCAGTCGGAAACATGCATCAATAGTCTATATGAGCTGGGTGGATACAACTCCCAGAGGGTCATGGTGAGTTCATGCATGGGCTATGCAGCATAATATCAACATTCATATTTTACACAAGTGGCCCATTCCCTTAAAAAGTAGGCCTGCAATCCAAAATCTAGTTTTGTGGACAATGTGCTTCTTTGTTGATTAGTTCAATATATAATAGTAAGTTTGACAGTTTTGAGCTTGTTGCTTACTGACATGAATGCATTGCCAGTATTCAACAGCCTAAAACAGTGTGCCATTGCCATAACGACATGATAAGAGGGCAGAGCACTTGTAAACTGTCACCAAGTCACAACAGTGACAAGTACAGTGTCTCAAACAAGTGATACAGTGCATCGCATACAGTCATGTAAGATTGATGAGTATGATGCATTTCTCCCCCGAAAGTGTAGTTTACCTTGATGAGGCATTGTTATGGTATCGTTGATATTAGTGGAGCCCACGTTATAAATTATGACTGCAGATGCGTTGTGGAGTGCAGCGACGTTGCGAATTTTATCTCTGAATGTACAATTCCCTGCAGCTATCAACGCCATCCAAGCATTGTTTTGATAAGGCAGGGGATACTTAGCGTTCGGGTCGCAAGCTTGTCTCTCTTGCAAAAGCAAAGGCATCAACACTTGCCCTCTTGCTTCTTTCTTGGGGGAGTGCTCGCCATATCTTCCACACTCAGTCTTCTCTGTTTTGATTTCTGAAGTCACGGGATCCACATAAGTAATGTTGACAAACGCGGTGTACCATTCTTCTTTCTCCGCCACCGTAAAGTCCAGGCACAGCAAATGAACGAAGCAAAAGGATAGCAGCCATGTTGAGAGAGCTAGACTGCGGCAGGCTTGGATGAGGGACATTGCCATGTTCAGTCCGAGGATATAGCGAGTGTTTCCCTCTCCACCAAGCCTAAAAGCTGCCTCTCGCTGGTAGCCTCCCCCTTTCCAAGCTCGACGACTACGATGTCGGACTACCCTGAAGTTGAAATACTTGAAAAGTGATGTAGCAAACCAACTGGTTAAAGGTAGCTTCTGGTTGTAGACAGAAATGTTTTTAAACAGTTGGTTTGTAGGCGTGCTTCTCCACCCTGCCTACTGCTACCTAAGCGACTGGCCTGCAATGTTGTTGTCAGTCAGCTGTGCGCGCTGGACAAGCTTTCTAAACATGTGACCTGGGCGGGGATCACGAATATAGTCGAACCTGTCCCCCATAATAAAGGCTAGTGTTCGCCTATACAGGGATCGGCAATAGGCGACCGCGTATTATTTATTTTCGCCCACCAAAGTTGTTAGTAAAAAAAAACAAATATATATACACTACCGGTCAAACGTTTTAGAACACCTACTCATTCAATAATTGTTTCTTTATTTTGACTATTTTCTACATTGCGTAATAATAGGGAAGACATCAAAACTATGAAAACGTTTGACCGGTATATATATATGTTCGACCGGTATATATATATATATATATACACCCCCCCCCCCCTACACACACACACACAAAATTGACATTGGGGGTTTCGAATTAGAGCTTAATATTGTCAAGACACATTGCAGAAGAATAACATGATCATAGCTGTGGGTCTGTGACCTGTAATCGATTAAACATTGCCCTCTGCTGGGCAAATATTGGGATTACATATTGCAAGCAGTTCTACAAGTTGACCTCAAGAGAGCACTGTATCCTCCTACTACATGTCCATCATCATGCTAGCCTTTGGAAGAGAGAATACAGGATGAGTGCGTCTTGGGCCCTATATACGTCCCAATTAATCACATTCTTTCCAATGAAAGGAAGTCTAGATAAATGCAGTCTAATAATAGTTTCACATAAACTCAAATCAAATGTTATTTGTCACACGCTTTGTAAAGAACAGGTGTAGACCACCAGTGAAGCGCTTACTTACGGGCCCTTCACTTAGCAGCAATGCAGAAAGAAAGAAAACAGAGAAATAATAGAAAGTAAAACACATAATAATAAAACAAATAATAAATACACAATGAGTAACGATATACCCGGGGTACTAGTACTGAGTCAATGTGCAGGGGTACGAGGTCATTGAGGTAGATGTGTACATATAACTAGGAATAATGTGACATATAATGAACAATAGTATATACTACATGTACATACAGTTTGTGTGATAACCAGCTATAATTAGACCCAGGAACATGTACAATGCATGATGAGGGCTAACACACACAAACTGTGAATAAGAAACACAGCTCTATGTATTTTAGTGTAAACAGCAACCCCATGAACAGAGACAGTATATTATTATATGCATTGAACTGTATTCTGGAAGGTTCAATAAGTATTTCTAAGTGCCAAGCTTATCATGTTAGGGCATCTGACTTGCCGGGGGGGTCTACAGCAGTGTTGAGGTGGCTCTGGGTAAATCCACACTAGCATACCACCTGAATGCATGCCTAATATGGCTTCATGCTAAGAGATATGTTAGTGTGGATATTGGAACCGAGCCATACAGTCTCAGGCTTGTTGCGTTGCCACTATTGATGTGTAATTATTCTGAACGCCCAAAATACAGTAAATTATCAATATGAAGTTGTATTTTTGTACAGTAATAAGGTGACAGGTTGTTTCATTTCCACAGCACAGCCTTGGGAAGGGAGATTTCACTGGAAATAATTAGGCCATGTCTCCATCTAATCACTTTCCTTACCGTTTTGAAGTAGGAAACCTAAAGTGTTTTATGCCATTGCCACCACATATGAAATGACCAAATCTATTCCATTTGATCTGGATTTGCCAAGACGTAAAACTATTGACGTAATACTTTTGGAGTCAATTCAATCAAACCCACAGTGCAGTATTTGTACAAGACCGTATGAATTTGGCCCTCAGTCAGTGGTCAGGTGCCTTGGTAATAGTAAACATATTGTGAAATATATACAGTGCCTTGCGAAAGTATTCGGCCCTCTTGAACTTTGCGACCTTTTGCCACATTTCAGGCTTCAAACATAAAGATATAAAACTGTATTTTTTTTGTGAAGAATCAACAACAAGTGGGACACAATCATGAAGTGGAACGACATTTATTGGATATTTCAAACTTTTTTAACAAATCAAAAACGGAAAAATTGGGCGTGCAAAATTATTCAGCCCCTTTACTTTCAATGCAGCAAACTCTCTCCAGAAGTTCAGTGAGGATCTCTGAATGATCCAATGTTGACCTAAATGACTAATGATAAATACAATCCACTTGTGTGTAATCAAGTCTCCGTATAAATGCACCTGCACTGTGATAGTCTCAGAGGTCCGTTAAAAGCGCAGAGAGCATCATGAAGAACAAGGAACACACCAGGCAGGTCCGAGATACTGTTGTGAAGAAGTTTAAAGCCGGATTTGGATACAACAAGATTTCCCAAGCTTTAAACATCCCAAGGAGCACTGTGCAAGCGATAATATTGAAATGGAAGGAGTATCAGACCACTGCAAATCTACCAAGACCTGGCCGTCCCTCTAAACTTTCAGCTCATACAAGGAGAAGACTGATCAGAGATGCAGCCAAGAGGCCCATGATCACTCTGGATGAACTGCAGAGATCTACAGCTGAGGTGGGAGACTCTGTCCATAGGACAACAATCAGTCGTATATTGCACAAATCTGGCCTTTATGGAAGAGTGGCAAGAAGAAAGCCATTTCTTAAAGATATCCATAAAAAGTGTCGTTTAAAGTTTGCCACAAGCCTCCTGGGAGACACACCAAACATGTGGAAGAAGGTGCTCTGGTCAGATGAAACCAAAATTGAACTTTTTGGCAACAATGCAAAACGTTATGTTTGGCGTAAAAGCAACACAGCTGAACACACCATCCCCACTGTCAAACATGGTGGTGGCAGCATCATGGTTTGGGCCTGCTTTTCTTCAGCAGGGACAGGGAAGATGGTTAAAATTGATGGGAAGATGGATGGAGCCAAATACAGGACCATTCTGGAAGAAAACCTGATGGAGTCTGCAAAAGACTGGGACGGAGATTTGTCTTCCAACAAGACAATGATCCAAAACATAAAGCAAAATCTACAATGGAATGGTTCAAAAATAAACATATCCAGGTGTTAGAATGGCCAAGTCAAAGTCCAGACCTGAATCCAATCGAGAATCTGTGGAAAGAACTGAAAACTGCTGTTCACAAATGCTCTCCATCCAACCTCACTGAGCTCGAGCTGTTTTGCAAGGAGCAATGGGAAAAAATGTCAGTCTCTCGATGTGCAAAACTGATAGAGACATACCCCAAGCGACTTACAGCTGTAATCGCAGCAAAAGGTGGCGCTACAAAGTATTAACTTAAGGGGGCTGAATAATTTTGCACGCCCAATTTTTCAGTTTTTGATTTGTTAAAAAAGTTTGAAATATCCAATAAATGTCGTTCCAATTACACGATTGTGTCCCACTTGTTGTTGATTCTTCACAAAAAAATACAGTTTTATATCTTTATGTTTGAAGCCTGAAATGTGGCAAAAGGTCGCAAAGTTCAAGGGGGCCGAATACTTTCGCAAGGCACTGTATCTCTTGCAGTAGCTGACAGCTAGCTGACATTCATTATGTTGGTATCAGAGACATGGGGGAACTTTAAGGAAATGACTCAGAACACAGAATGACACAGAACACATCAACAACAGCACAGTTCCTGTTTGAGCCATCTCATGATACTTTGTGGTGGTTACAGCACCTACACAAAATAACCCCGTAATGTCAAAGTGGAATTATATATATATATATATATATATATTACTAATCAATTAAATATGAAAAGCTGAAATGTCTTGAGTCAATAAGTATTCAACCCCTTTCTTATGGTAAGCCTAAATAAGTTCAGGAATAAGAATGTGCTTAAATCACAGAATACAGTAGGTTGCATGGACTCACTATGTGCAATAATAGTGTTTAATACTTTAGTGGGCTAAATCAGGGTCACAGTGATTATTGGTAGTCTTCAACAAATCTACATTGAAACAAAGTATATACCTCACAGACATGGTTATGGGCTTAAAAAAAAGTAACCTATACCATGTCAGATATAGAGTTGATGTATTACATTTTGATTTTGCATCCCAATATTAGACTTTATATACATCACAGAAGACTGAAATATAACAAAACTGTAGAAACAATGTCATTTGTCTATTTAAAAAAAATATGTATTAATAAAACTATGAATCATATTAATAACATTCCACCCATGAGGCCAATAGGGTGCTTTGGTCATTGACTGCAGCAAAGGGCTACAATGATTTTTGAATGACTACCTAATCTCTGTACCCCACACATACAATTAATTATATGTAAGGTCCCTTAGTTGAACAGTGAATTTCAAACACAGCGCATGCACGCTGACACGGTCGCCAGTTGTACAGTGTTTCCTCCGGCACATTGGTACGGCTGGCTTCCAGGTTAAGCGAGCAGTGTGTCAAGAAACAGTGCGGCTTGGCAGGGTCGTGTACGGGAGTTGCAGCGATGGGACAAGACTGTAACTACCAATTGGGTATCATGAAAAAGGGGTAAAAACGTTATAAATAAAGTTAAGCACAGGCTAAATCCTAGAGGACAGCCTGGTTCAGTCTGCTTTCCAACAGACACTGGGAGACAAATTAACATTTTGTCACGTGTGCTCCCTCTCCGGCCTCTAGGTCACCAGGCTGCTCGTTATGTCGCACACCTGCCACCTTCGTTACGCGCATCTGCGCATCGTCAGACTCATCTGAACTCCATCACGTCCCTATATATCTCACTCCCTTTGGTTCCTTCCCCATGCGTCATTGTTTCGGTTTCTTGTTTTGTATTATGTGCAGTTTATTTTACTAAAACACACACTCCCTGAACTTGGTTCCCGCCTCAGCGCACATTGTTACAGAATGACGCCTCACCTAAGGTAAGCGGGAATGTGGGAAGGACTTCGTGTCCGGGAGCTGCTACAGGCTTGCATGCCTCAGACAGATCACCAGGCTCCCCAGCCTCCGCCGGTTCGTCAGGCTCTCAAGCCTCAGCTGGATCGCCAGGCTCCCCTGCTACAGCCGGCCCGTCGGGCTTTCATGCCTTCACCGGATCACTGGTGAATTGCAGGAAACCGGCTACAGGTTTCCTGCGCCTCAGCAGAGGTGATCGGTCCGCTCCTGATCTCGGGGATCGTCCCTTTGGTCGGAGTCTTGCAGCTGGAAGGGGGTACTGTCACGTGTGCTCCCTCTCCGGCCTCTAGGTCACCAGGCTGCTCGTTATGGCGCACACCTGTCACCATCGTTACGCGCACCTGCGCGTCGTCAGACTCATCTGGACTTTCATCACTTCCCTGAATGTCACTCCCTTTGGTTCCTTCCCCAGGCGTCATTGTTTATGTTTCATGTCTGTGTGCTGTTAATGTTTCTTGTTTAGTATTATGTTCCTTTTATTTTCTTAACACTCACTCCCTGAACTTGCTTCCCGACTCTCAGTGCACATTGTTACACCTTTCAGCATGACAATAACCTAAAACACAAGGCCAAATATACGCTAGAGTTGCTTACCAAGTCAATATATTGAATGTTCCTGAGTTTTGACTTAAATCTACTTGACAGAGCTTGAAGAAATGTCATTTTCTTTCAAATATTGTACAGACAAGGGGTGCAAAGCTCTGACTTACCAAGAAATATGCACAGCTGCAATCACTGTCAAAGGGTATTCTAACATGTATTAACTCAGGGGTGTGAATACTTACACTACTGTTCAAAAGTTTGGGGTCACTTAGAAATGTCCTTGTTTTTTAAAGAAAAACAAAAAAAATGTCCATTAAAATAACATCAAATTGATCAGAAATACAGTGGAGACGTTGTTAATTACTATTGTAGCTGGAAACGGCAGATTTTTTTAATGCAATATCTACATAGGCGTACAGAGGCCCATTATCAGCAACCATCACTCCTGTGTTCTAATGGCACGTTGTGTTAGCTAATCCAAGTTTATCATTTTAAAAGGATAATTGATCATTAGAAAACCTGTTTGCAATTATGTTAGCACAGCTGAAAACTGTTGTTCTGGTTAAAGAAGCAATAAAACTGGCCTTCTTTAGACTAGTTGAGTATCTGGAGCATCAGCATTTGTGGGTTTGATTACAGGCTCAAAATGGCCAGAAACAAATAACTTTCTTCTGACACTCATCAGTCTATTCTTGTTCTGAAAAATGAAGGCTATTCCATGCGAGAAATTGCCAAGAAACTGAAGATCTCGTACAACACTGTGTACTACTCCCTTCACACAACAGTGCAAACTGGTTCTAACCAGAATAGAAAGAGGAGTGGGAGGCCCCGGTGCACAACTGAGCAAGAGAACAAGTACATTAGAGTGTCTAGTTTGAGAAACAGACTCCTCACAAGTCCTCAACTGGCAGCTTCATTAAATAGAACCCGCAAAACACCAGTCTCAATATCAACAGTGAAGAGGTGACCCCGGGATGGCCTTCTAGGCAGAGATCCTCTGTCCAGGGTCTGTGTTCTTTTGCCCATCTTAATCTTTTATTTTTATTGGCCAGTCTGAGATAGGGCTTTTTCTTTGCAACTCTGCCTAGAAGGCCAGGAATTTTAATTAGGAATTTTCTATTACGCTATCTTTACTTTTACAGAATTATGACAATTGGATACTTTTTCCACCACTGGTTAGAGGTAATAATACAGACAACAACGATAACACATCATCTTCAATCAGGCCGACTGTTCTCCTCTGTCTTCAAGGCTTCACTATTCGACCCGTTTGATCTGCATGTGGTCTTCTCCATTTCTCAAAAGCCCCCTTCACTCCTTGAATGTGGAACGAATCTGTCAATGACTAAAAATAAACTGCCCTTTTTGATGTAGGTGTGGCATACAGCAGTGGTGGAAAAAGTAGCAGTTGTCAGACTTAAGTTAAAGTATAGATACCTTAATAGAAAGTTCCTCAATTAAAAGTGAAAGTCACCCAGTAAAAAAGTACTTGAGTAAAAGTCTAAAACTATTTGGTTCTGAATATATACTTAAGTATCAAAAGTAAATGTAATTGCTCAAATATACTTAAACATCAAAAGTCAAAGTATAAGTATAAATCATTTCAAATTCATTATATTACGCAAAACAGGTGGCACCATTTTCTTGTTTTGAAAATGTAATGATAGCCAGAGGCGGATGACCACGTGTTCTTTTGATAAGTGCGAGAATTGGACAATTTTTCTATTCTGCTAAGCGTTCAAAATGTAACGAGTACTTTTGGGTGTCAGGGAAAATTAATGGAGAAAAAAGTACATTATTTTCTTTAGGAATGTAGTGAAGTAAGAGTGAAAGTTGTCAAAAATATAAATAGTTAAGTACCCCAAAAACCTACTTAAGTAGTACTTTAAAGAATTTGTACTTAAGTACTTTACACCACTGCCTACACCCTAGTAATAGCCTAAATATGACATACACTAACTATGCTATTCTGGGGTGCCCAGGTAGCCCAGCAGTTAAGAGTGTGGGGCCAGTAACTGAATGGTCTCTGGTTTGAATCCCGAGTCGGCAAGATGGAAAAATCTGGTCTTCTGCCCTTGAGCAAGGCAGTTAAACAACAACTACGCCGATGACATGGGATAAGGCAGCCCCTTGCACCTCTCTGATTCAAAGGGGTTGGGTAAAATGCGGAAGACACATTTGGGTTGAATGCATTCAGTTGTGCAGCTGACTACGTTTCCCCTTTCCTTATTCAGTTATATACTGAGGAAATCCTTACTTTAGGTGTTTTCTCCTTCAAGGAGTGTTTACCGTAGCACCACTGTCTTGATTTTGGGGTTTTGGCAGCTCACAACAGAACAAGGAGAGGAAAAGGAACATTTCCTTAGAATGGGAACCCTTGTTTCAGTTCTGCTTCTGTTTTTTTAAGGGAACGACTGCTTCTAAAATGGGGATATGAGGATGTGCTAGATGCAAAGCTATGGAACAGATAGTTCTGTTTTGGTTCTGTGATGGTAAGAGAAGGCAGGGAGGAAGGCCCTACTGCCAAGCAGAAAGCAGCTCTCCACGATCAACTCAACCATGAAGGGTTTAACTCGACTGGGACTGAGAGTGAAGCTTGAAAGCCTCAATCCCTGATGTCTGCCTGACAGTAAAAAACATTGAAGAAATCCCCATCTCTGTCAGGAGAGCTTGTCTCAGTAGGAGATGGAAGTCTAACTAACTGGTTGGATTAGTTTAGAAAAATGTGTTATTTATTTTTGTGCAGCATAACATTTAATCAACTCTACACATAAACCTAATCCAATTATGAATGAATTTGCCCCTCTGCCCACTAAATGGCAGAAAGGTAAGCCTCACTTGAATCCTGCCCTAGATTTAAGGTGCTTTTGAGCGATATCAGAATGAAAGTTGAGGCTAAAAACACAATAAGTTTTGTAGATGAAACAGGGTGAAACTAAGAGGGACTTTTCGATCTAGTGGAAGAGTGCAAAAGGTATCTTTAGGAAAGAAAAGAGAACAGAGTAAAGTTCAGTTGGAAATTCGATCTTGTGAACTCAATTACACGTATTTAGGGGGTCCCTTTGAGTCGGCATTATGTCAGTGGGTTTGTTTGTTAGTCCTAAATGTCAAGTTTCCATCCCCCACATCTGTGAATGAAACTGTTCCTCCAGACTATGTACATAAACACTGACTGAACAGAGCCCCTGACATAGCCCCACTGTGGTTACTGGTGAATAGGTGGAGGGTAAAAACAAATAGTGCACTATGCACATCTGCTTGTCCCTACCTTCAGCCTCAGTCTAAACCGACAAAAACAGAAAGTATAGCGACATCGGTCTCGTCTCTGCAGCTCTGAATCCCGTTTACTTAATGTGGTCTGTCGAGAGAAAGTAGAGCAACCTCAGACAAGGTCTCCCACGTGTCGATGGAAGCTGTGAAACCTTAAAGTGCAGTCAGTTCAGCAAAGCTAAACCCACACACACACACATATATATATATATACATATATATATATGTGTATATATATATATATATATATATATATATATATATATATATATATATAAACAAGCACAGTTAAATACAGGCCTTTAGCAGACCATGGACCATATACTGTAGACAGAGAGACGTTGTGGAATATAAACCATTTCTATCTCCATCAACTCCCACATATTTACCACATATTTGTTTGTTGACACACAAACATTTGTTGACTCATGTCTGACAGGTTTGTGGGTGTGTGGTGTTGAAGGAACTGATGTTTGAAACTGGATATGCTTTTCGTGTACCTTTTCAGCCCTCTGACTAACTGGGAATTTACAAATTCAACGTTTTCATTCTTAAACACCCCCTTCTCAAGTTTTTAAGAAATCCCAAATGTGTGTGGCATGTCATTGTAAAACCCCTATAGGCTACCCACTGGACATAGGTGTAAGTTATGGCAATTGTATTTGCTTATAAAATGATGATATTTGCATTAAAGAAAAAAGTACAGATGAAAGAAACCATGGAAACCATTACAATTGATCCACTAATTGGTAACAGGTGGCAAAAACAACAAATGCAAGAGAGAGAGCCGGCAGTGACAGCTTTGCTCCTGAAGACAGCTTCGACACCTGGTATTTGTAAACAGTAGCCAAGTCATATGAACAACTTTAGTCATTTGAATTCATACTTTATTAGGCTATAATTATGCAACCACCTCCCACAAAGTTGACGTAACGATGTGGCCACTCTGTGACGCGTGTTGTTGATACGGAGCTGTGCGGTAGCGGCGGTAGAGAGTGGGTTGCGTTAAATTACATTGTTGTTCGATGAGGAGGCAAGCAGCATACATATATGTTGGATAGTAGGTTGTAAATAGCCTAATGGATATAACGTGCTTGTGGGCACATTAATTAGCGTCCAACCATCGCTCATTCTGAAATATCTGGCGACCGATGAACGAGGACTCGTCGGCGGCATCGATATCCACCTGACAGCGGTTAGAACACAGATAATAAACAACAAAGACCGAACCGAAGTGTCGCTCTCAGATCCATCCCTACAGACATCTGTCAGATTCGGTTGTTTTAATGCGATACCCGCTTTATTGTGCCACCTAGTAATTGAGATCCACTGAGTGTATTGCACACCATTTTTGCATGATGTTTGGAGAGCGTATTTTATTTTTGCGTGTTTTTAGCGAATAAATAGTGTCTTTATGCTGTCATAGTTCTATACCTACACTGCAACCAAGTTGTCGTTGTCCAATTGTACGCGTTATTCGGTGGACCTGCATCGAGTCTCGGCCACTGGATAGACCGAATCAGCATTCCAGTTCATTTGACAGGCACCGCCTGAATCAGCTGGATTTGATGTGCTTTTAGAATCAACTGGACGAAGATGTGGGTGCACCCTGAAGAGGTGTTGCAGGCGGGTGCGTTGTGGATAACCGAGCGAGCAAATCCCTATTTCATCCTCCAGAAACGCAAGGGCCACGGGGACGGCAGAGGAGGACTAGCGGGTGAGATACATATAACTGTCTCTGCTCTGCGTCTCTCTCCTCGTCTCCAAATCATGGATTATTGTAGCCAAGCATAGCTCAACTCCACGAATGTTCCATCGTCGAGTTCAGATATACGTGGCTAGGATTATTTAACGCTATTACAGCTGGTGTGCAAGCAGTGCCAAGACAAATTATTGTCCCCTGGCCGGGTCTCTCGCTTGGTTTGGGAGATTATTCATGCTTAGTGATGGAGAGAAGATTGCATGCGTAGGGAGGGATTGGGGTCAGGTCACTCGGTATCAAAGGGGTGACAATGGCATGAAGGGATGTATACCTGTATGAATGAATAGACACGTGACCCTAATAGCCTCTACTACTATATTTTATTTATTTAACTAGGCATGTCAGTTAATAACAAATTCTTATTTTACAATGATGGCCAAACCCTCCCATAACCCGGATGACGCCAAGGGTGCCGCCCTATGGGACTCCCGATCACAGACGGTTGTGATACACCCCGGGATCAAACCGGGGTCTGTAGTGACACCGCTAGCATTGAGATGCAGTGCCTTAGGCTGCTGTGCCACTCGAGAGCTACTATAACTAGACAAATGCAGGTGTCATTTTATCTGAATGGGGTTTTAAGCTCAGAATAGTCATAGGGCCATTGTTGTACGTTTATGGACCTCCTCCCATAGAACTACATACACTGGAGCTAGTGGGCATTCAGCAGCTAATGTACCCTATTGATCAGCATCCCAAGATCTGGGCTATTTATCTAGGCCTTGTACTTTAGGTGATCCTGGAAAATTGTAACTAATATTGTTACAAAGAGTAAGCCTTCTATATACCCTTTAAACCATTAACAAAACAAGGAAAGAAATGCATAGATTTGTTAAATAGATAATCATTGACTGTGTTTAGTTCACTCTTATTGTAATCTTATTAGGCTACTAGCTAGCTAACATAAGTCTGGACACATCTCCCCTGACAGGGAAGACAAATTCCAGCACTTGGGACTGTTAAAAAGCTCCAATAAATGGAAATGAACCTGTGATTGATTAGAGCCCAGCACGCCCAGGGAATGTTAAAATGGCTGATGTGTCATTCCCCGTACTGAATTTTGAATGCCACCGAGACAACCCATACACAAGGAGACACGCAGAGCAAAGGCACACTTGTTCTTCCCGGCAGGAGTAGTACATGCTGAATCATCTCTCCCTCTCCTTTCTCTACTCATCTCCTCCTCTTCTACTTCACTCACTCCATCCAAATTAGTCCACAGTCACTAGGAGGACTGCTACATCAGGGAGGAGCAATCATTTTAGGACCATAGGTGGTGGCGACTGTGTCTGCATCTGAAATGGTGCACTATTTCCTATGTAGTGCACTATTTCCTATGTAGTGCACTACTTTTGACCGGGGAACTGGTCAAATGTAGTGCATTATGTAGGGCATAGGGTGCCATCCCAATCAGGCTGACCTGGATTCAGTCTGTCTGTTGAATTCATCGCAACTGAGAATCCAAAAATATGAAAATGGGTTACGAATGATGCTACCTTGTTAAAAAAAGGATAGAACATGATCAGTTGAAAAGTCAGTCGGGTTCATTTTAGGTACAGTAGATTCAGTCCAAGTCTTTGACTCTGGATGGATATCTGGATGGATATATCTATAGCCCTCTCTATGCAGTATCTATGTAGCCCTGCTTTGACTAGACTGGCCGTCGCAGTCATGGTGGGTCAAAGAGAGTTGAACTGTGTGCTGCTGTCCTCAGTGCCAGTCAGTCACTCCCTCTTCAGTGCCAGCCAGCCAGTAATGAATATGACAAGGGGAGACAAAATGGCCTAGAAGTATCTCACTTCATTGGTCAGCAACAAGATATTTCGCTGACATTTTACTGAAGGACGGAGATATTATTTTTTCCTGCATGCCAGCAGGAAAGTTAGCCCCCGAACCAACGCTCTGCCTCTCCCTATTGTCTCGGGATAGCGACACAAAGCGTCGTGGTGGTGATATGTGATGATGTCATTGTTATGTGAATACTGAGCGGACCGTGTGGTGTGCCAGTTGGCCTGCTGAGGAGAAGAGAGAGCCTGGGCACAATGACTGGCACTGCCCAGTAAACACCCCTTTTCAGCGGGCAGAGAAAGCCAAGCGAGCACCTGGTCCTCCTGGGGCATATGGAAGGGCACCAGGGCCAACGCTTTTTGATTTAAGCCATATTTATGAGGCTACTTGATATGAGGAAAAGTCAACATTAGCACTTTTTTTTTATTTAATTGATTTATAGAGACTGAGAAACAGAAAATATAGTACAGTTTCATTATAGATGACTAGTTCCCCTAAAATCAATCTTAAGTCCTAAGATTTGAAAAATGTCAAGCTTCAATTGCGAAATGTTGACGATGGTAATTTGGTAGGTGCTTATATTTGTTCTATTTCTCACTTGGACAATTTTGTATTAATACGCATGTGAATTGGAAATGTTTGTTTTTGCATATCCCCACTCTCCTTGAGACCGCCTCGGAGAGTGGTGTCTCTGCCAGGGTCTGCCATTATCTACGGCAACACTGGAGCAATTTGGGCTAAATGCTTTGCTCAAGGGCACATGGGCAGATTGTTCACCTTGTCGGTTAGGGAGTTAGAACTAGCGACCTTTCGGGTGCTGGCCCATTGCTCTAACTGCTAGGCTACCTTCCACCCCAAATGTTGGATTGGAGTTTATTCACTATATTTCACTGCAAAAATGACACTATCCAAGGGACAATAAGCTAACCTATATTACCTAACATTTCACAATAGTGTGACATTTTGGAGTTGTTATGACCTGAAACTCTACTAGGCCTACATGTGTTGGGTGACTAACATCACGTACACATGATGACATCGCCCTCAATAGACACTTGGACTAGACTTCTAACCATCGACCTCTTTGACCATCGAACTTTACCCACACTATCATCTGCTGCTTTACGTCACCTATCTATCTTATCTGGTGACCTCTGACCTGGAGGTACACATTGAGGCTTGGGAAAGAAGAAAAGGAATAACACTACAGCTGTCTTACAGGGGGTTAGGTTAGAGAAACATGACTTAAAATAACATGTATGGTGTTACTTCGTATCAGGTTCTTGTTATTTGAAACAATATTGATTCTCAGCCAGTGGGGTGATTAGGTGCTGTGTCAGTACTTGGTAGAATATAGACCAGTGTTTCCGCTGTAGTCATTTAGCTGTGGTGCTGCTCCACAGTAAAATCATTACTGCCACGTCCCAAAAAATATGGAACATGAGAAAATATTTCTGCCAATGCTAGAACAGTCCACATGTACTTTTCCTCTGCAAACAAACAAGTCATGAATATAAAAATCGGGTAACCCCATAATATAATTGTTCGTCTTTTATAGTCGGCTTGTTTTTGTGTGTTCTATTCTATTCTTGTGGCACATTCAAGTTACAAGTGCCATAAGGAGGGAAACATGCATTCTGACAAGCAGTCGATGCATGTGTATTTCTCAACTACTAAATATGCACGAACTGCACCAGGCAGTTTTTAGTGCATGGGGGATATTTGGGATAAATGTAACACTGGTCAATTGTAGGATAGCTTTGAGGTAAAACACCACCCTACCTCAAGTACAGGCAGGGGGTGTGTTACCCTGGGTTACCCTAACAGGTAGCTAGCTCTACATTATATTCACTGTGTTTATGCATAATAACTAGTTAAAATAATTGGCTAATGATTAGCCAAATAGGGTAACCACAGACAGGCTGAAGCATGGGACTAGCCATTTATTTATTTATTTGCTCTTCTCTGCATCAGTTGGGCTACAGGTGATAATGCTTATTGCTAATAGCATACCTGATAATATGGACCATGCATAGACTATATGCATTGTCCAATATGTCAAAATATTTTTTTCAAAATAATTTTACATGTGTTATTGTGCTAATTGCTGGATGTGGAAGTTATATTTTAGATGGTGTCAGGATAATTGTATTTTTGTTCATTTTTGGAGTAGAAAGACCATTTTTAATAAGTCACCAGTACTGAGCTTCTCAGTCCTCCATAAAAAATATCTGGCAGGGAACCCAGACCCCCAAATCAAGGGTGGGACCCTTCCTTCAATCCCCATCGGAACTTCCCCTCCACTGCTATACATTTTTCCAGATGAAACACTGAAATAGACCCAACAGAAAGCAGGATGGAGACCGATGAAAAGGAGAGGAAAACCGATTGCTTTTGCTCAAAGATGTTTTTTTTCCCACTTGAGTGGAAAGTAGGAACTAGCTGTCTCAACTGAACAGAGAATTGAGCTTTGCTAAGTAACAATAGGCAGCCCAGCTTCTGACCTTGTTTCCTGGCTTCTCCAATCTATAAAAAGTCCAAAACATCACATGATGCTGGTCTGTTCTCCAGTCTACTGTATGTACACTCAGACTCGTTTCTTTCCATCCCCACCCACAACAAAGGAAGCATTTCTCATCATTGGAGCTTAGTTTCTGTACATCTTGTTTTTCTTTGGTCGTGTGTGTTAGTTGCGCGTGGGGTGGTGAAAGTACATTCAAATGTATAGGAACATATAGTCACAGACAATTGTGTGGTTTCCCAAAGTTCATGTTATGGATTAAAGGGTCAACACTAGGCTATAGGTCTGGGGTCCGCCTTCTCTTCACCATTACAAAACACCACAGTACAGTAGCTCATATCAACTCTTGTTATTATAGCATGGTGGAGGATCATGTGTTCTGAGGGGGAAAGCAGGAAAAGTAGCCCTCTGATCAAAACAAATAATATTGTCACGATGATGTAGGGTGCACTAATTCCTTCTTCATAAAATACAGTGCATACTAATCCTCTCCATTGCTGTTGATATCTTAACTGTGCAACTTATTTGGAGTGAGAGGTTTGAGCTGTAGGTTGCATGCAGTCGCAGAAGTCACAGGATGTTGTGGGTCTCACTCGTCAGTGGTCTCTTTTGTTGTGCTTGACACCTGTGCTTCCTGTGTTAACCCCTAACACACATCCCTGCAACACCGCTGGGTTCAGGTCATGCCCTGCCTATCCAACTGAGTGGTGCTTCACAGGTATTTGTTCAGTGTTCTGCAACTCCATGTCTTGAGGTAACCCACATGGTTGCACATTTTGTTCCAGCCCAACTAGTCAACTCATGTTCTTAGTTGAATGTGGTGTCAGTGCTGGGCTAGACCAAAAATGTGCAACCCTGGGGGTGCAGAACTGGACTTAACACTGTTCAACAGGAACAACCGATTGAAGTTTGAAACTGAAAATGTAATTTTATGCCCACAACATGTTTGCCAGAAAGGCCCAGATCCTGTATCCTTGCATTAGCCAGCCCCAAAGTAACAACAACTGCTTTGGTGTCTGTGCTAACCCTTTGAAATGGAGGCTAACATACAAACCTTTTGCATATCGGCCAAGCTGTTCTGTTCTCTCCCATCTAGTTTATTTTCTGTTTCTGTGATTTCGTACTGTACCTCTTTTTGTTCTGCGTTGTCATTGCAGTTAACACTTAAAACAAATAAATATAACTGTACAGTAACCTTATCAATGGTGACTAATGTGAAGATACAGTTGAAAGTTTGTCTGTTGGGTTTTGTTCACGGTGAGTGCAACTACAGGTATAGGCCTAGTTCAGATGGGAAATCTCAAGCCCTTACACCTGTCAGAACCGACGGCCATATTGTTTACGACCATCCAGTGTGAAACCTGAATTGCCCTAACTGCCTCTTAAAGGCCCACTCTGATATTTACAGCCATTTTTTATCATATTCAATTAATATGTTAATGATATATTAATTATCTATTTGCCTTTAATCATTATTTAAGCACTTCTCATTGAATTCGTCCTAACCTTTTATTGTGCCCTGCAGAGAATTAAAAGAGAGAGAACAGGAGGGAGAGAGAAATGGAGCCCCAGAGATGTAATTGTGTTAAGATGTCTTCATTAGAAAAGCTAGTGGAGATGAGTGGTGTCCCAGAAGTCCTCCAGCAGACATTATGTATGGAGGGAAGAATAGATGAGTGGTGTCCCAGAAGTCCTCCAGCAGACATTATGTATGGAGGGAAGAATAAATGAGTGGTGTCCCAGAAGTCCTCCAGCAGACATTATGTATGGAGGGAAGAATAAATGAGTGGTGTCCCAGAAGTCCTCCAGCAGACATTATGTATGGAGGGAAGAATAAATGAGTGGTGTCCCAGAAGTCCTCCAGCAGACATTATGTATGGAGGGAAGAATAAATGAGTGGTGTCCCAGAAGTCCTCCAGCAGACATTATGTATGGAGGGAAGAATAAATGAGTGGTGTCCCAGAAGTCCTCCAGCAGACATTATGTATGGAGGGAAGAATAAATGAGTGGTGTCCCAGAAGTCCTCCAGCAGACATTATGTATGGAGGGAAGAATAGATGAGTGGTGTCCCAGAAGTCCTCCAGCAGACATTATGTATGGAGGGAAGAATAAATGAGTGGTGTCCCAGAAGTCCTCCAGCAGACATTATGTATGGAGGGAAGAATAAATGAGTGGTGTCCCAGAAGTCCTCCAGCAGACATTATGTATGGAGGGAAGAATAGATGAGTGGTGTCCCAGAAGTCCTCCAGCAGACATTATGTATGGAGGGAAGAATAAATGAGTGGTGTCCCAGAAGTCCTCCAGCAGACATTATGTATGGAGGGAAGAATAAATGAGTGGTGTCCCAGAAGTCCTCCAGCAGACATTATGTATGGAGGGAAGAATAAATGAGTGGTGTCCCAGAAGTCCTCCAGCAGACATTATGTATGGAGGGAAGAATAGATGAGTGGTGTCCCAGAAGTCCTCCAGCAGACATTATGTATGGAGGGAAGAATAGATGAGTGGTGTCCCAGAAGTCCTCCAGCAGACATTATGTATGGAGGGAAGAATAGATGAGTGGTGTCCCAGAAGTCCTCCAGCAGACATTATGTATGGAGTGAAGAATATCATCCAGACTGGCTGTTTTGGTTTCTCTTGCACCCTTTCTGCATGTCTGTCTCTGTCCCCCTCTCTCCCCACATCGCTCTTTTCGTCTATCTCGGTCTGTGTGACTGGCAAGAAGCTGTCGTGGCAATGGTAAAATTCCCGCACCGGGAATAAAGTTTCAGGGCGACTGTGGAATATGGCAGCCAAAAAGCTTCTTTCTATCAAAGGTTGAGTTTGGAAAAGGAGTGTCATTTCCACTCAAACTTTGATGACATGTTAGACCCCAAGGCATAAAAAACGAGACTTATCACTATTCACAACAAAAGGCCTTTAGCAAGACTAGTGTATTCATCACTTCAGATGTTTTTCCTCCACTCTTTCTTTTTTTTGAATTGTGGTACCAGTTTCTTCTGATTTTATGATCTTGTGGTTTACAATAGACAGTAGCTACACTAGTCATGTATTATTACTGTATCAGAGATAAGAAGTATTAGGGTAATAAAACAACTCTTTAAAAGAGACGGGAGTTATTGGCTTCTTTCAGCTGTCATGAGTCCATAATCTGTCCATCTATCTCTCCACTTCCCTCGTTCATTAGATTATAGGGGATTCATCCCCTGGTCATTAGATTATAGGGGATTCGTCCTTTTTATTCCAGGTGACTTTACTCTCACCTTCTTCTCTCCGCATCGATCTGTCACATGGGAAATCTGAGCTCTGTGCCATCTGCCCATCCACCCCACTTCTCCATACAAGAACATTGATACCAGATTCACACATTAGTGCCAACCTGAACCGTACTGTGCTGGCTGGGATATTTCTTCACTGTGTCTTTTCCAGCACAGTTCCAGCAACTATGGTGGATGTATAACCAGGCCAGCCCAGACCCCATCCACTAAATGTATCAGAGTAGGAGTGCTGATATAAGATCAGGTCCCCACCTGTCCATATAAACCTATCTAATTACGATCTAAAAGGCTAAACCGATCTGAGTTCAGCACTCCTACTCTGAGATGCTTTGTAGATATGGGCACAGTCCTGGTTTGTGTGGCTCAGTTTGGTCCTATAATATAAATTGGGCATGAAGCAGTCAGGACAGGAAAGCCACAGCTGCCCGTCAGCCCTAAATACCCCTTCCTCCTCCTCCTATTTCATAAGTGGTGATCTCATCGCCGGAGGGCTCCATCAAGGGCCTTTCGAGGAGAGCATAAGTGGTCTAACAAGGGTTAATGTACCAGAACGGTCTGCTGTCTCACATGGTGGAGGGGGCTGCTTTGTTACGTGTCTGAAATGGGCTAAAACAGAAACTCTTTTGTTGGGTTTTTGCTTTGAAGTCATTTTTTTAGGGGGAGGATTCATGACTTGTTTGTTTTTGCTTTTTAAGTTCTTGGATCACTTAAAGGTTTTATTTTCCATCCTCAAGACAGTCAATGCATTATGTATTCAACGTCCAAACAATGTTGTATAGACGATCATGATATTCCCACAGTGTCTCCCTCCCTAACTCACGGTATTCCCTGCTCCTCCCACCGCAGGTCTGTTGGTGGGAACACTGGACGTGGTGCTGGACTCCAGTGCTCGAGTGGCCCCCTACAGAATCCTTTACCAAACACCTGACTCCCTAATCTACTGGATCATTGCTCATGGTGTGTACTGTGTGTGTCTGTGTATAGTTCTCTCTCGCTCTTTCTTTCTCTCCCCCCTCCCACACAAGGCCCTCTCTTCCTGCACCATGTTCTCACTTCCTGCAAATGCCAAGCATCACGTCATGGCCCATTGCTCTTAAAGGGCTAGACTGGGGGGAAACGGATACCAGGAATGGGAATCGATGGGGATTCGCTCAAAATATGAGGAGCTGTCATGCTTTTTTTTAGTTAATTAGCTAGCATGGTAAAGCTTACATTACATCTGCTGACTTCATCTGTTAACACTGTCTCTTTGCATGTTAAAGGGTTAACCACCCTAATGTCCTATATGGAAAAGCTAAAAGGTTAACTCAGGGCTGTAAATGTAAGATACTGACACGATCTCAACCAAATGGGCTATCTCATCACACCTATTTTGGCTAGTTACAATGGTTTGTGACATCACAGAAACCCAATCTTCACCTTCCTCTTTCCTTGAGCAGTTACAGTGCCTTGCGAAAGTATTCGGCCCCCTTGAACTTTGCGACCTTTTGCCACATTTCAGGCTTCAAACATAAAGATATAAAACTGTATTTTTTTGTAAAGAATCAACAAGTGGGACACAATCATGAAGTGGAACGACATTTATTGGATATTTCAAACTTTTTTAACAAATCAAAAACTGAAAAATTGGGCGTGCAAAATTATTCAGCCCCCTTAAGTTAATACTTTGTAGCGCCACCTTTTGCTGCGATTACAGCTGTAAGTCGCTTGGGGTATGTCTCTATCAGTTTTGCACATCGAGAGACTGACATTTTTTCCCATTCCTCCTCGCAAAACAGCTCGAGCTCAGTGAGGTTGGATGGAGAGCATTTGTGAACAGCAGTTTTCAGTTCTTTCCACAGATTCTCGATTGGATTCAGGTCTGGACTTTGACTTGGCCATTCTAACACCTGGATATGTTTATTTTTGAACCATTCCATTGTAGATTTTGCTTTATGTTTTGGATCATTGTCTTGTTGGAAGACAAATCTCCGTCCCAGTCTCAGGTCTTTTGCAGACTCCATCAGGTTTTCTTCCAGAATGGTCCTGTATTTGGCTCCATCCATCTTCCCATCAATTTGAACCATCTTCCCTGTCCCTGCTGAAGAAAAGCAGGCCCAAAACATGATGCTGCCACCCATGTTTGACAGTGGGGATGGTGTGTTGCTTTTACGCCAAACATAACGTTTTGCATTGTTGCCAAAAAGTTCAATTTTGGTTTCATCTGACCAGAGCACCTTCTTCCACATGTTTGGTGTGTCTCCCAGGTGGCTTGTGGCAAACTTTAAACAACACTTTTTATGGATATCTTTAAGAAATGGCTTTCTTCTTGCCACTCTTCCATAAAGGCCAGATTTGTGCAATATACGACTGATTGTTGTCCTATGGACAGAGTCTCCCACCTCAGCTGTAGATCTCTGCAGTTCATCCAGAGTGATCATGGGCCTCTTGGCTGCATCTCTGATCAGTCTTCTCCTTGTATGAGCTGAAAGTTTAGAGGGACGGCCAGGTCTTGGTAGATTTGCAGTGGTCTGATACTCCTTCCATTTCAATATTATCGCTTGCACAGTGCTCCTTGGGATGTTTAAAGCTTGGGAAATCGTTTTGTATCCAAATCCGGCTTTAAACTTCTTCACAACAGTATCTCGGACCTGCCTGGTGTGTTCCTTGTTCTTCATGATGCTCTCTGCGCTTTTAACGGACCTCTGAGACTATCACAGTGCAGGTGCATTTATACGGAGACTTGATTACACACAGGTGGATTGTATTTATTATCATTAGTCATTTAGATCAACATTGGATCATTCAGAGATCCTCACTGAACTTCTGGAGAGAGTTTGCTGCACTGAAAGTAAAGGGGCTGAATAATTTTGCACGCCCAATATTTCAGTTTTTGATTTGTTAAAAAAGTTTGAAATATCCAATAAATGTCATTCCACTTCATGATTGTGTCCCACTTGTTGTTGATTCTTCACAAAAAAATAGTTTTATATCTTTATGTTTGAAGCCTGAAATGTGGCAAAAGGTCGCAAAGTTCAAGGGGGCCGAATACTTTCGCAAGGCACTGTATGTCACACAAATAATTTACTACTCTGGAGGAGCCATAATGCAATCCCACGGACCCATGACAAGCGGACGGGAAAGGAAGGATTTATTTTTAAAGAGGGATCATTGTGTAAGTAAGGAGAGGCTTCAGAACCATACTCCCCAGACGTAATGAACAATGGCTCTGTTTTTAAATGAACTGAGATGGTGGATCGAAAAGTCTGTTGTGTTGGAGGACTTTGAATAGTGTGTGACTACGCGCATGTGTATTTGCCTTAGTGAGTGCTCCCATATGGAAAAAGGAGTAGGGGAAAGAAACAGGAGAGAAGACCCTCTACCTCTCTGAAATGGAAGCCCAGAGAAGAAGACTCCTGAGGGCTGGCCTTGAAATGGCAACCACTCCTCCCTCCCCTCTCCCTATCCGCCTATCCTCCAGCACAGAGGGAGCGTGGAGCAGTCTGTCTGCCAGACGTCATCGCTAATGTAGCTAAGAGATGAGCAGCAGTGGGCTACTTACAGGGGAGATGGATGACGGATGAGGCCTCTAACGATAGTGGACACTGAGGTTTCTGTGCTAGCAGGCTCTGCCTTGACTGGCTCTCAGATTTCACTAGCGCTAAGTAGCTGCTAACAAGTAGCCACAGTAGCACCAATAGGGATTTGCCTGCCAATACTATTAAAAATTCTCCCTGAATTTAAGGTGTGCTGTATTGCAGGGCATTATTATTTCACCTTTTTAAGTAGGATCGTAACATATCTGAAGCTAATTAGCCAATAGCGCTCTAGCCATGAGCTTATCGCCATATGTGTGTATAAATATGTGTGGTAGTAAATGTAGGCTGAGCAGAGGGGATGGCCAAGTAATGTCAGTGGCTGGACTGTCTAGATTTAATCCAACTTTATTTATATAGCACATTTCTTCCAGGATGCGTTTCAAAGTGATTAACAAATAAAAGGTGAGAAAAATAAAAACAAAGTTTTCTATACAAATAAGACAATACATTTTTTTAAGAGAACTTAAAATAACAGTACACATGAGACTAATGCATTAAAATACATGTGATTATATATGGGAATATAATTAAAAGAACCCTAAGAACAGCTGAACCCTAAGAACAGCTGAACCCTAAGAACAGCTGAACCCTAAGAACAGCTGAACCCTAAGAACAGCTGAACCCTAAGAACAGCTGAACCCTAAGAACAGCTGAACCCTAAGAACAGCTGAACCCTAAGAACAGCTGAACCCTAAGAACAGCTGAACCCTAAGAACAGCTGAAAGGCCAGTGACAGAGGATCTGAGGGACAACCCGGCACATATGCTTTTAAGATATCAGACATGTATTCAGGTGCAAACCCACGTAGTGCTTTAAAAATCAATAAAGCAATTTTAAAATCCACTCTAAAACTAACTGGCTTACCAATGCATTGACTTTAAAATAGGTGGTGTGTGTGTGCTCTCCTCCTGGCCTTTGTAAGCACACGTGCTGCTGCATTCTCAATTAATTAAAGCTGGTCAATGTTTTTTTTTGTTGAGGGGGGAGACCAGACAGGAGTATATTGCAATAGTCAAGCCTGTCAGTAATAAAAACATGCAATAGTCAGTATGGGCTTGACAGAGGAATGGTCACACTTTGACAATATTTCTAAGCTGATTTGGTCACATTTCTGATGTGGGCCTTCATTGGCCCAACGCTCTAGCCTAGTGGTTAGAGTGTTGGGCCAGTAAACGAAAGGTGGCTAGATTGAATCCCTGAGCTGACAGGGTAAAAATCTGTTGTTCTGCCCCTGAACAAGGCAGTTAACCCACTGTTGCTAGGCCGTCATTTTAAATAAGAATTTGTTCTTAACAGACTTGCCTTGTTAAATAAATGTAACAAAAAAAACATATTTTTTTAGGTCAGTCTAAAATAACACCTAGGTTTACAGCCTGGTGGGTTGTGTCTAGTAGTCTTGATTAGCTGTCTGAACAGCTTGTTACTGCTGTCTGTACTGTCTCCCCTCGTCTGTCTGTCACTGATCCTGAATCATGTACCTCCATACTACTTAGTATCCAGAAGAGTAGGTTTGGATTCCAAGTATGCTAAACATGTTAAATTTGCATACAATTGTAAGAATGATGAGGAGCGTCTCAGTCGACATGCTGTAATGTCTCAAAGAAAATGAGGAATGGGTGAAACTTCATGCCTCCACATTCTCCTGGGAGCCTCTTGTAATCAAGTTCCCTGATGCACCCCTGTCTCCTCCGTCTCTTCTCCCCTCCCTCGTTCCATAGGGTGCTCCCGTAAGGAGATCACAGAACACTGGGAGTGGCTGGAGCAGAACCTCCTGCAGACACTGTCCATCTTTGAGAACGAGAATGACATCACTACCTTTGTCAAGGGCAAAGTTCAGGTACTGTTTAGTGTATATATGAGTCACTTAGCAGATGCTTGTCTCTAAAGAAACGGTATGGACTTCTCTGGGATTTGGAAGGTTGGTTGTGTTTAGAGGGGTTGCATGGTGGGGTTTGTGGAGTTTCACAAATCTTTGTAATGGTGTTTGACAACAGTAATGGTGGTTGTCAACAATTCATTTTGACAGTTTGGACATTGAAACGTATGACGTTTGACTGTGACATGTTTGTCATGCCAGGTGTAATATTAGTCTAGCATGTAGTCAAACTAGTATTGTCAAAATGACTCCTGCCAGGGGCAAAATAACAAAGCCCGGCTGTATTTACTATTGTAACCTAAGAACAGGTCCAGCTACTGACACAGCCTCTAAATCAGATTCTGTATGTATCTGTATGGCGATGAAGTAGTTCTTACTCAATGAATAGATTACAAAAGCTAGCCAGATAAGATTTATTTAGTTCTCTCACTTTGTCTCCCACTCACTCTCTCACTTTCTAGCTATCTCTATTTGAAAATTAATTGTTGAACTTTTATTGATTGTCTCAAAGTCCCTCACTCCCTCTATTGGTCTCTTGCCCCAGGGTATTATCGCCGAGTACAACAAGAACCACGACGTGAAGGAGGACGATGACACTGACAAATTCAAGGAGGCCATCTGTACGTTCCGTAAGCTGTTTGGCATGCCTGAAGAGGAGAAGCTGGTCAACTACTACTCCTGTAGCTACTGGAAGGGCCGTGTGCCCCGGCAGGGCTGGCTCTACCTCAGCATCAACCACATCTGCTTCTACTCTTACCTGCTGGGGAAAGAAGGTAGGGACCACTGGCATGCTACCTACTACCTACTGATTATGCATAGCTTTTGAAGACCCTTCAGAAGTCCCCAAAATAGTACAACCCCTTGATATTTTTCTGGGTGGATAAAATGTAATTTTTAAGATGAAGTGATGTATATTTCAAACGATCAGCTCTTATGCAACTCAAAAATGTATAAATACAACCATCTCTCTCTCTCTCTCGCCCTCTTTCTTCCCCACTCAGCCAAGCTAGTGATCCGCTGGGCCGACATCACCCAGCTGGAGAAAAGCGCCACGCTCCTCCTCCCCGATGCAGTCAAGGTGAGCCTTGTAAATCATATCAAATATACTGCATGTTACCATCACTTTACTGTATCTTTGTCCATCCATACACCCCTCTAACCTTCATTCATGCTTCCATTCCTCGGTCAAGGTGAGCACGCGGCTGGCTGAGCACGTGTTCTCGGTCTTCCTCAACATCAACGAGACCTTCAAGCTGATGGAGCAACTGGCCAACATCGCCATGAGACAGCTCCTTGACAACAAGGGCTTTGAGCAGGACCGCTCTCTGCCCAAACTCAAGAGGAAGACACCCAAAAAGGTGTCTGCCCTCAAGAGGTGAGGTTTGGTGGAGGGGGTTCTGGGGAGGTCTGGGAAGGTTTGGTGAAGTTCTGGGGAGGTTTGATGAGGCTGGATGTTGTAGTTGAGAGATTTTTGTTGGTCTCCCCTCAATAGGTTCGGTTGATAGTGGCGGAGGATTGGTTTCTGGGGAGATGCAGTAAGTTTAGTCATGATGTAGTCATTTATAATGCTGCACAAAATTCTTTGCTGCGGGTGACCTATAGCCATTCACAACCATTCCATGTGGTTGCATGGTGTTGTAAGTTTTACACAGTTTAATAAACAATATACCAATACTTAACTAAATGACTACATAAGACCACCAACAAACAACAAAAATGACTTCAGAGGAAAGAAATGTATAGTCTTGTTCCAACGTGCCTGGAGGAAAACCAGCTGAGGCATTAGTAGTATATTTAAACTGGGTTCCTTTCTAGTAGTTTGGCTCACAGACTTTTACATTCTTTAAATCTACAGCACGACTTTGTCATAATCCTTTCAGGTACAGCTGAACTTTTTCTGGCGCTATTAACTTTGAACACCCAAGTTTGCTTCATTAGCCCAAGACTTTCAAATGTATTTCCCTCAAGACAGATTCCAACTCTCTAACTACTACTCATACTGTTGCCCCATCCAGATAGTAACTGTTGCCCTATATAGATGTCTATTGTAGTAGTAACTGTTGCCCCATCCAGATGTCTGTTGCAGTAGTAACTGTTGCCCTATATAGATGTCTGTTGCAGTAGTAACTGTTGCCCTATATAGATGTCTGTTGTAGTAGTAACTGTTTCCCTATATAGATGTCTATTGTAGTAGTAACTGTTGCCCTATATAGATGTCTGTTGTAGTAGTAACTGTTGCCCTATATAGATGTCTATTGTAGTAGTAACTGTTGCCCTATATAGATGTATGTTGTAGTAGTAACTGTTGCCCTATATAGATGTATGTTGTAGTGGTAACTGTTGCCCTATATAGATGTATGTTGTAGTGGTAACTGTTGCCCTATATAGATGTCTATTGTAGTAGTAACTGTTGCCCTATATAGATGTCTATTGTAGTAGTAACTGTTGCCCTATATAGATGTCTATTGTAGTGGTAACTGTTGCCCTATATAGATGTCTGTTGTAGTAGTAACTGTTGCCCTATATAGATGTATGTTGCAGTAGTAACTGTTGCCCTATATAGATGTCTGTTGTAGTAGTAACTGTTGCCCTATATAGATGTCTATTGTAGTAGTAACTGTTGCCCTATATAGATGTCTGTTGTAGTAGTAACTGTTGCCCTATATAGATGTATGTTGCAGTAGTAACTGTTGCCCTATATAGATGTCTGTTGTAGTAGTAACTGTTGCCCTATATAGATGTCTGTTGTAGTAGTAACTGTTGCCCTATATAGATGTCTGTTGTAGTATTATACTGTCATACTTGGTTGCAAATGGCTCTTTCACTACATTGACCTGATTGATTTTATTTTTCATACAAAGAAAAAAAAACATTTAATTGTTTTTGGGATGCATTTTAGGATACATGGAAAATATAAAACATTGGCCAAATGTATTTTAATGTGTGACATACATTTGTAAAGGTATTTGGAATATATACATTTGTATGGAAATGCACTGCGTACAAAACATTAAGAATGCCTTCTCTTTCCATGATATAGACTGAAGTGGAGGAGAAAGGTTAAAGAAGGATTTTCAAGCCTTGAGACAGTTGAGTCATGGATTGTGTGTATGTGTGCTATTCTCAGGGTGAATGGGCAAGACAATAGATTTAAGGGCCTTTTGAACAGGTTATGGTAGTAGGTGCCAGGCGCACCGGTTTCTGTCAAGAACTGCACCGACAGTTAGTCTCAATTTACTGCTGCTATTTAAAGACAACAGATTATGTTCCGAATTAGATTCTTGACCGTCTCTAGACTAGACAATCTCTTGAACCTTGTTGTCTCACCCAGGGACCTGGATGCCAGGGCTAAGAGCGAGCGTTACCGGGCCTTGTTCCGTCTGCCCAAGGATGAGAAGCTGGACGGACACACGGGCTGCACCCTTTGGACCCCCTTCAACAAGATGCACATCCTGGGCCAGATGTTTGTCTCCACTAACTACATCTGCTTCACTTCCAAGGAGGAGACCCTGTGCAGCCTCATCATCCCCCTAAGAGAGGTGAGTCTGGCTGGGTACAGATTCTGGTGATTGACCGTAGTCCTGGAGCTTAGTGTTGGCCCGGAGCAGTAGTCTGTACTGACTGGAGCGCTCTGGGATTTTGGGTTGGTGACCTTTGAACTAGACTTTTGTGACAATTTTGGATGATGCTAAGACATAAATCAATGTGGGACCACTATAGATTTGAGATTTTCCATCAGGAAAGAAAGGTTACCTTAGACAAGTTGTGCTGTGTGCTGCTGTAGGGGGTTGCTAGCAGGGCAGTTAGAAAGAGCAGCAGCCGGCTTAACACTCTGGTAGGGGCTGTCACTCCCAATCTGCTTTAGTCACTGGCTGCCCCTCGCCCAGCCATTGCCATGTCAATCAGGACCCCATCCCCCCACCCACCCTGTCACATCCTATCCCCATCAGCCATCTTAAACTACCAATAGCTGGCAGGGCAGAACGTGGATCGACTACTAATGTCTAGTGTTATGATGTGTGGCACTGAATCAATTCAGTCAACTAATATGTGGGTTGAAGTGTTGATATGGTGAAACTTATTGTGTGCTTGGTATGGTATGTTGGCCTTAGGTCAATATTCTCATGTGCAATGACCTATGTGGTTAGATGGTGTAATAAATCAATACACATGTGATGGGTTATTGTAATTCGTGTTCTACATCGACCACTTTCTCATATCAAATAGATTTATATCTTATGTTGCATCCTCATATCTTATGACTGACATGTGACTGGCGTATCTGTTGTGACTGGCGTATCTTTTGTGACTGGCGTATCTGTTGTGACTGGCGTATCTGTTGTCTGACACAACCGGGTGGTAGCAGGCTACCACCCAATTACTCAACCCTGCACCTTAGAGGCTGTTTACTTACTGCGTTACTCATCTCATATAATATATTTTATACTGTATTCAATTTACTAGTATTTTAGTCAATGCCACTCCGACATTGCTCGTCCTAATATTTATATTTTTTCTTAACTCCATTCTTTTAGATGTGTGTGTATTGTTGTGAATTGTTAGATACTACTGCACTGTTGGAACTAGGAACACAAGCATTACGCTACACCTGCAATAACATCTGCTAAATATGTGTATGTGACCAATAACATTTGATTTATGACTGGCATATCTGTTGTCTGACATATGACTGACATCTATTGTGACTGACATACCTGTTGTGACTGATACATGAATGACATATCTGTTGTGACAGACCTCTGTGTCTCTGTCCCTCCCAGGTGACGATAGTGGAGAAGGCGGACAGCTCCAACTTTCTGCCCAGCCCAGTGTCCATCAGCACCAAGAACAGGATGACCTTCCTGTTCGCCAACCTCAAGGACCGGGACTTCCTGGTCCAGAGGATCTCTGACTTCCTGCAGCAGACCACCTCCAAGATCTACTTCGAGAGGGAGACCACCGGGAGTGTGAACAGCTCCGACGATGAGGTGAGGGCACATCTATGTCATTGTATATCTAGGATGTTGTACATCATTTAGGTCTATACTCTTCCACAACTGCTCCCCAAGTTTGCTGATAAGTCTCCCTCTACTCCAGGTCTTCAGTAAATACTTAGCATGATTATTATCACAGTCTCTGATCAGTCTCTGATATCACAGTCTCTGATCAGTTCTTATCATAAAGCACACTGCATTAACTATCCTTACCCTGATCCTGGACTTGTTCTGCTCTCCACCAGGTGTATTCTCAGTATTATTATTATTATAGCATCTCATCACAGGTCTCAGAACAGTTGTTATGATAAACTCATGATAATTGACTGCATTAACAATCTCCTAATTCTGATCCTGAATCTGTGTCTCTCTCTCTCCTCTAGATGTACTCCCAGCAGGGCTCTCTCCTCTCCAGCAGTCCCCAGCGCAGCAGTCTGGGCTCAGAGGGCTCCTCCGAGGGTGAGCGCCAGTTTAACCTCAATGACAACAGCGTGCCCACCGCCACCCAGGCCCTCATGACCATGTACCGCCGCCGCTCGCCGGAGGAGTTCAACCCCAAACTGGTACGGTCATTGAATGGTCTGTTCACATGTTGGGGGCTCCCGAGTGGAGCAGCGGTCTAAGGCACTGCATCTCAGTGCTAGAGGTGTCACTGCAGACCCTGGTTCGATTCCAGTCTGTATCACAACCGGCTGTGATTGGGAGTCCCATAGGGCAGCGCACAATAGGCCCAGCGTCATCCGGGTTTGGTTGGGGTAGGAATGTCATTGTAAATTAGAATTTGTCCTTAACTGACTTTCCTAGTTAAATAAACATGTGGTCGAACACAAGAAGATGCTCTATTGCTATAGTAGAGAATTGGAATGATTCCACATGATTGATGGAATTGAACTTGGACTAAATTGAGTTGAATACATTTATTTACAGTGACAAGATATTGTAACAAACTGTAATTGCGTGTATATACCTGCATGCTGAATAAGCCATTGGGAATCCAATATCTGCATGTAATAACCTGAGGCTTTTCCCAAGCCTCAAATCAAATTGTATTGCTTGCGTACAACTATTTAGCAGATGTGATTGCGGGTGTAGCGAAGTGCTTGTGTTCCGAGCTCCAGCAGTGCGGTAATATCTAACAATACACAACAAAACAAAGTTGCTTAGGAGCCAGAAACAGAGCGGCCATGTCTGTCGGTGCCATCAGTGTCTCAACCTTGATCTAAAACAAAGCTTGGCTTACAGTCAGTGTGTTCTGTTCCTGCTCTAACCTCCAGCTGGCTTTGCATTGCACAGTTCAAAGGCCTGTAGGGAAGTTGCAGATGTAGACCAAGGAAGGGGGAAGTGTGTGTAAAGTAAATTAGATCCGAGGTAATTGAAGTAAATAAAGCCTTAATGAAATTCTTCAGAGACCTCTAGGGGAGTATTTGTGCTACATACGTCTGTGTCGAAAGTTAGAAATATTGTTTAGGCTTTGAAGGCTCTCTGGCTCGTCATTTAATGAGGTGGTAATTCGTTTTTTGCCTCCTACGAACCATCCTGATCTCTCGAGCTTACATTCTGCATGTATTGAAACAATGTAAGCGTGCCAGATTAGGATGGTTCGTACGAGGCTAGTCTTTTTTTGTTGTTGCTTTCTGCAGAGATTGTTGGGTTGTTGGCACAGCTGTTACAAGGGTGTCTACTTTCTTTCTCTCACTCTCTCTGTCCTTGAACATTTATTTTTCCAACACATGCAAGATTATTAACTGTCAATTTTTATTTTTCCCCAGGCCAAGGAGTTCCTGAAGGAACAGGCGTGGAAGAACCACATCGCCGAGTACGGCCAGGGGGTGTGTATGTACCGTACAGAGAAGACCAAGGACCTGGTGCTTAAAGGCATCCCAGAGAACATGAGGGGAGAGCTGTGGCTGCTCTTCTCCGGTGAGGCCAACAGTCGCACGCGTTCTCACAAACAGTCCGGCGTGGGCATGATCTCACAATGCACTCTCACATTCACTGTACATAGTCATTTGTATATTACATTATGCCCCCCGGTTCTTGACATTCATATACTCGACTTTCACTCATTCTGTATCTCCACAAGCCGTGCTGATACACACACTCAAAGACCACAGATAGACAGTACTACGTGCTCATACACCAACTCCTAACCTGCATTCGGCATCGTGTGGTGGGACCACACATCTCATTACTATAGTTATTGTTACCACAGGAGGAAAAACACATCAGATTTTAGTTTTGGGTTTTCCCAAACCCCCTTTTGTGGTATGAGCACAGAATGGTTCATCATCCAGGTGTATTAGAAGTATTGACAGTCAAATATTAGCTTTTCTTTCAGTGTACATATGGATTTGGGTAGCCTCATTAAACATGCATTAGCTTGGCCTTGGCAACGCATTCCATTCCCATCTCCTGCCTGAGCAGCAGTATCATACTGTATCTAACCTGTAACTGGGCTGCATGCTTCACGTCCACTGCTACAGCATATTACAGTGAGAGCACACATTCTATAGTCTGCTTACTGTACGCCAAACTGAACACTGTCAGTCTGGTTTAACCAGGCTTTACAAACACAGCAGCTTATGTAGGGGTTGTGTTAGAGACGTAGGCCTACATTGTGACCACTGTAGCTGTGAAAAGCTGACCTATATAAATAAACCTGAAGAACCAGTTGGCCTACAGGGAGAGTCACTGCTGAGATCACCAAACAATGTTTTATACTTCAGCCTCTTCTTCCTGGAGGAAATTCCTTGCACCCACGCGACAGCACTAACAGTTAGCGACTATCTACCTGCTCTTTCCCCTAGTGACCTACTTGTGGTACCTTCCGCAGTCGCCATGGCAGCCATACGTCTGCACTTCCTGGATGGACTGGTGTGTTTACATGTTAGCCTAGCGTCTCTTTTGGCGAAGCTCGCTAGCTGTGTTTGTATGTGGAAGAAGATGGAGCAACCTCTGTACTTGTCCCTGAACTCACTGTCACAGTGGGAACAGTTGATAAGCCTGCGTTTGACTGCGCTAGAAGAGTGAATTTGAGGGTGTTATGATTCAACAGACTTTTACCCAGGACCCCCCACCCCCCCCCCCCCCCCCCCCTTTTACTGGTTTAGCCTGTGTTGTTGTTGCTCTCAGTGCACAGTAATGGCTGCTTCCACAGCTGGGAGTACAGGAGGGGAGGGCTATAAAGGCACTAAGGTTTTAGTGTAGAAGGGATACTGCCTAAAGTGAGAGTGGAAGGCTTACCTCTGCATGTCGACTGGCTGCTTGCCACATCCCTCCGTTAGTAGAGATGGAGTGAGCAATGGCATGTCTTGAGTTCTGGTTTCATCACTCCAACCATTTCTGAAACTGATTACATTGAATATGCAATGCCATTGCAATGCTAGCCTAACTTAGCCAGGTGTAAAATAAACGCCTGAAACTAGATCCCCTATATGGTCTTGAAGAGAATAAAAAATAACTGTTGGGGGGAGGTTCTCTTCTGCACTGTTCAACCAATCCAGTAAATGTGGAGGAGTTAAGATGTTGCGTTGTTAACGTCCAAATGCGGAAGTCGCATCACAGGCTCTCTTTCCATATCCCCCTAAAAACTGGAACGTCGGTTTGTTAGCAATTCTCCTAAGGCTGTTAGTTGAAAGATGGGCCTGATATTAACTTTGTTCCACCAGACCATTTTTTAAAAACAGCAATTGGCTGATGGTCTGGTGCCAATGGGCCTCGTTTAATGCTATACTACCTGTGGTCACTATATTTCCCCCCCCCCCCAGGGGCGATCAACGAGATGGCGACCCACCCTGGCTACTACGAGGACCTGGTAGAGAAGTCTATGGGGAAGTACAACCTGGCCACGGAGGAGATCGAGAGAGACCTGCACCGCTCCCTCCCTGAACACCCAGCCTTCCAGAACGAGATGGGGATCGCTGCCCTACGAAGGGTCCTTACTGCCTACGCCTTCAGAAACCCCAACATAGGCTACTGCCAGGTACACACATGGTATATAGTATACACACATGGTATATAGTATACACACATGGTATATAGTATACACACATGGTATATAGTATACACGCATGGTATATAGTATACACACACAGACGCACCAGTCCTGTCGCTCAAGATCCACTGCCAAATTAGACATCCGTCCACGTAAGCAGGACGTCACGAGATTACTTCAAAACCGGCCTCTAGGGGCAATGTTGGCGCTATTACCTTTAAGTCCTGTGGACAGGGATGGCGGATGGGCGTAAGCTGCGAGCTCCGGCTCTGAAAGTCGCGTGTTCAATCCCAGCACTAAGCACAATTTTTGTCTATCCCAAACCTTAACCCTTAACCATTTGGAATTAATGCCTAATCTTCAAAATGTTATGTATGTGGACAAACATCTGATTCTGTAGTGAGACTGTGAGAGCTTGTTACACACACTTATTTTACAACACAAACATTAACACTGCTCTTCAGTTTATAAATGGTCAAGTCACATAGTAGTGACCGTGCGGGTCGAAGCCATGTGGTTCCCTCTTGACTGCCAGTCCGTCTGTTGGCAGCTTGAAACTCTGAAGACGTTTAACTCAGACTGAAAACTGTAGTCCAGACCTACTGTCACATAGCTGTTTAATTTGATTATTGTTTTGCTTTTTGAAGGGCTTTGAGATTCTGTAAAAAAAAAAAGCGCTATAGAAGTTGAATGTATTATTCTGAATAATCTTGGTGGTTCTTCCTAGGCCATGAACATTGTGACGTCGGTGCTGCTGCTGTATGCTAAAGAGGAGGAGGCCTTCTGGCTGCTGGTGGCTCTGTGTGAGCGGATGCTGCCTGACTACTACAACACCAGGGTCGTAGGTCAGTTGGAAGCTTCTGGAATGAGGCTGTAGTAGGGCAATGGGTGGCTTTGTGGTCTACTAGTGTGTTAGCCTCTGCATTTTTAACTTGGTCTCAGTGTCTCTATTTTATGTTTTGTGTTCAGATGTGTGTGTGTGTCCCTCAGTCTTTGTGCATATCTGTTGGCATCGTTCTCCCTCTTACTGTATCAGTGTCCGCATAGGCCTCTTTTTTTCTGTCTTGCTAACCTCCCACTTCTCCTTCTCCAGGAGCTCTGGTAGACCAGGGTGTTTTTGAGGAGCTGGCCAGGGAGTACGTCCCTGAACTCTACGATTGCATGCAGGACCTGGGAGTCATCTCTACCATTTCCCTCTCCTGGTTCCTCACCCTGTTCCTCAGTGTCATGCCCTTCGAGAGTGCTGTGGTGGTGGTCGACTGCTTCTTCTACGAGGGAATCAAGGTCATCTTCCAGCTGGCGCTCAATGTGCTGCACGCCAACATCCACCAGCTGCTGGGGGCCAAGGACGATGGAGAGGCCATGACCGTGCTGGGAAGGTGAGGACGGGTGGGGGTGGAAGACCGACAAGGGGCCAAAGATACTAAAACGGGCCTTTTCAATTTCGGTCCTGGAGGGCAGAAACACTTCTTGATTTGTTTCCACCTGGTAGGTCATTGTATTCACCTGGTGCACCAGGTCTGATGAAAACCAGAAGGGTTTTAGCCCTGCAGTACCAGAATTGGAACAGCCCTGGACTAAAGGGACATGATTGGTAGGCCAACTCATGACTGGAACCCTGAACCTAACCTGAACCTAAACTAAAACCCTAACCTTTGTCCTGACCTTAATCCTAACCATAACCAATTAGGTCATTCAACATGGGTTTGCTGGTCAGTCATGCTACTTTAGTTTTTCCCTCAAAGAGCAGACCCCATGAGTCGGGTCAAAGGTAAAATTGTGTTGGCGGAAGTGACATGAGAGATCTTCATCTTGTTTTGAAACACTGCAATAACAAGGCTTCTTAATTCAATTAAAACTTGATATTGATACGCTGTCAATATGAAGGATTTAGTTGTGATAACCTTTTTCATAGAGAAGCCTTTATTCAAGGAATATGCTTGAAACGTTTGTGTGTAGGTACCTGGACAGCGTGACCAATAAGGACAGCACCTTGCCTCCCATCCCCCACCTGCACTCCCTGCTGACAGACGATGGGGATCCCCACCCGGAGGTGGACATCTTCAAGCTGGTCCGCAGCTCCTACGAGGTGAGTCTTCGCACCATGACCAGGACCAATGGACCATGTCCATCCACCCGTCATTCAATCATTCCTTCAATCTGTCAGGGATGGGGTCCATTTCAATTCAGTCAATTAAGTTGAAATGGAATTCAGCCCAACCCTGCTTCCTAGACCCAAGTTTATTCACTGGTAGAACTGTCACTCTGTTTTGACCTTTACTCTGGCTGGTGATTATGCAGTCTCAGTGAATATCTCAGCCTTAGGATAGCAGCAGTGTTGACCTCTCTCTCTCTGTCCCATGTTGCTGTTTGTAGAAGTTTGGCTCCATCAGGGCAGATGTGATCGAGCAGATGCGCTTCAAACAGAGGCTAAGGGTCATCCAGACCATCGAGGACACCACCAAACGCAACGTGGTAACGACCCCTGCTATTACACACACTGTATGGTACACCAGATGTTGGGTGTGGAGGATTTCAAGTCATTTTAAGCCATCGTTTCTGATTGTATTCAATGCTGGTTAGTTCTGATCTCCTCACACAGCTCCTAAATCCACTGTTCTCTTTCAGGTCAGAACCATTGTCACAGAGACTGCCTTCAGCATCGACGAACTGGAGGAGCTCTACGTTCTGTTCAAGGTGAGTGACAGCCAAACTATTGTAGCCAATAGGAACTTAAAGGAACTGAACTCTAACCAATAGGAACTTAAAGGAACTCATCTCTTCCTGTAGTGCTTTTCCTCAGCCTCCCTTTTTCTTTGGCAGGGCGTCTCATTTCTCCTAGCTCTCACACAGTGCCCTGCTGCCACGGCAATGCTGAATTATGGGCTATAATTGGAGCCGGGACTTAATATCCATAGAGACAGACCTAAAACCCTGGCAACAGCATTTTACTCCATTAACACAAAGTACGCTCACTGCTCAGTCCTGTTAGAGGACATGGAGAAAGACGGATGAGTCTTCAGCACTGTTCTAATGGTCAGGGGTGCTGGTATAAGATATGAGAAGTAGAGAACTTTTAGTACCCAATGTTGTGCAATGTTCACATTATTCTATGTTTATCATGTACTTATCCATTAGAAACATTGTGCAAAGCAATTCAGCGGTATCTATATGCATTTCCTCACTGTGGGCGACCACATTTCCCCACATTTTGCATAGGTATCACCATTCGGTCTCATTCCACCTCACCTCGCTTCTTTATACTTCAACATTTTTTAGGAAACTGCTACATAAATGTAATATATTTATTTCATTCACATTAAAAGCCTGTTGACTCTATCAAATCTATTTCTACCATCTTCATTCTCCAGGAGGAACACCTGACCAGCTGCTATTGGGGTGGAACGGGTGGCAGCAACCCCACGGAGCGCCACGACCCCAGCCTGCCCTACCTGGAGCAGTACCGCATCGACCTGGAGCAGTTCAGGGGGCTGTTCTCCCTGCTCTTCCCCTGGGCCCCTGTCAACGGGGCCCATGCAGACCTCCTGGCCCTGCGCTTCTTCAGGCTCCTGGACCATAACGGAGACTCTCTGATTAATTTCCGGGAGTTTATTAGTGGACTGAGTGAGTATTTGTGGAGGTGGGTGGGGGGGTGTATCAAATAGAAGTTGACTAATGATTGTAGCAACTGGTCGAAAATGGATATTAAGTCTATATAGACATAATGTTATGATAGATTTTCGCATCTATGGTATATTTCAGGTGTTTTATGCCATGGGGATCTGACTGAGAAACTGAAGCTCCTGTACAAGATGCATGTGATTCCTGGTAAGTGTGTGTGTGTGTGTGTGTGTACTGTTCACAGAGGGAGTCCAGAGGGAAATCTATACTCCTTATATGCTGTCATAACTGAGTGAGGGGGAGGATGTTTTAAGGATAGGGGATTGGATTTCTTTACTGTAAAGGAGGAAAGATTAATTATTTTGTTCTCTCCCTCGCTTGGTTGAGCATATGGAGCACCAACCGCAGCTTCCCTTCTCAAGACTCACACAGCAGTATTTTAACTCAGCTGGAAATCTACCTCTCAATCAGAAGGGCTTTCATGGCTCTCTGGCTCAGCTCGCGTTAATTCCCTGTATAACAGGAAAGCCTGAAGCAGCTATTGTTTTGGTTCTCAGAATGATGGGGTTAGCTTTTTTCCTTTGCCAGCCACATGGAAATATTGTCTCTGGCAGAATGATATATGTTGAGAACTAACAGATGTTTAGCGAGAAGAGGATACAGAAATGACCGATAAAGGCATTGATTTCAGACTTATGATCCAACATTGGGATGTGTGAGGCCTCGATGGAAAGATACAATTGGATACAATTTTTATTGCACTTTTTCAACTGCAGTGTTTGAGGCGTTATGATAATGCCCCTTACAGTACTTTGAGCATCTGGAAAGGCGCCATATAAATGCTATCAATTATAATAACAATGAGGCCCAAAATGTTGTCTTCCTGTCCCCTCCCAGAGGTGACCCATGAGCAGGAGGAGCCAGACTCTGCCTTCGAGGCCACCCAGTACTTCTTTGAGGACATCACCCCAGAAACGTCCAATGGTAGGCCATGTCCTCGTCAACACGCCAGAGGTTACACAATGTTTACGCCTCAAATTGCACCCTTTTCTCTATATAGTCCACTAATGTTGACCAGAGCCTTACGTGCCCTCAATCAGTCACACTCCACTCAAGGCATGCATCAACCTATTTCAACCTCTCACCTTTTTTTTCCTTCTTCAGACAACTTCCTAATGTGTCCTTTGACCTTTGCACTCTTGATCTTTCCCTTCCTCCAGGCCTTGACCCAAAGTGCAAGAGCGAGAAGGATGATGGCTTTGTCAGGGTCACGTTCAAGACTGAGAAAGGTACGCACTGCTATAAAACAGTTATGAGACGCGTATCTATCGCTAGTTTGTAAATGCTCCAATCTAAATGATAATACCTTAAGCCACAAAGTCTACTGTTCATGTTCCTTTTTTTGTTGCAAAGGCCTTTATTTACTGTACCTCAAGAACACCCATTTCACTGTAAGGAAGTTAGTTGTAGCTAACAGGGTTGGGGTCAATTCCATTTAAACTCAGTCAATACAGGAAGTAAACAAATTCCAATTTCACCATTTCCTCCTATGAGAAAAAAAATACTTCCTGAATTGACTACACTGAAATGGAATTGACTCCAAACCTGGTGCTACTACTCACAGAGAGGGCAAGGAGGGGTAGGCTCTCAGCTGATCATTCAGGTACAGTCCCTGTTGGTGTCTCAACAGGCCCAGACACTTGCACCACCGTTGGTCTTTAGGGCTGGGGCAGTGGTATGGCCTCTGCCGGTGCAGTCCCCTTCCACCTTCTTCTTGGCCCCTAGCTCCTCTCTCTCCCTCCTCCCCCTCATTCAGCTCACCTCCTCCCTCTCCCTCCTCTCTCTCCCTCCTCCCTCTCTTTCAGCTCACCTCCTCCCTCATCTCACCTCTCGCTCTCTGTCATCTCCCTCCTATTTGAAATTATTTCAAACCATATTTGACTCCACACACACACTCCTCCACACACACACATGCCAAAACTCTGGGATGAAAAGGGGAAGTACTGTTACTTTTCTATGTATCATGTTTTCTTGGAGCAAAAATTGTCTACAGTCGCTGATTAGGGACGATATACTTACGGATTTTCCAGACAATCAAATTCCCATTAAAGCAATAGATTCCTAATAGAATTGAACAGTCTCAAGGTGCAACTGGGAGTGTTGCATGTTAAATGGTCCCCAAGCTAGGCCTGCATGCCACTTCAGTTTATTGAGGGCATTATTGGTGCATGTTCTCTTATTCATTCAACACTTTCTCCTTGACAACAGCACATAATTTAGTTGTTGTTATGGCCTCCTATAAATAGTCAGTGTGCCAGGCTGCTAGCTTTTAACTCTTAACGGCCACCTCTGTTTCTACAGTGAAGAAACTACACACCCCTGACTACCGCCACTACCTGAGGCTGTGGAACCAGGGCACCAAGAACAAACTGGACAACATGAAGGATCTGCCCAAACTCAACCAGGTAAGAGCATTAAGAACCACTCCACCTCCCCAGGGGGAGTCAGTGGAGTCCACTTGATCAATGTGGCTGTGTGAGGATATGAAATTGTGTGTGTCGTGCCAATGACTCTACCTCATCTTCCTTCCCAGGCTAACCTGTATGTCTTCCTCTCTCTCTCTCTCTCCTTCAGAGCCAGTTCATAGAGCTGTGCAAGACACTGTACAACATGTTCAGCGAGGACGCCCAGGAGCAGGAGCTGTACCACGCCACGGCCACCGTCACCAGCCTGCTGCTGGAGATGGGCGAGGTGGGCAAGCTCTTCTGCCATTCCAAGGACCAGGAGGAGCAGGACCAGGATGATCCAGAGGAGGCCAAAACCAGTGGGCCAGCCCGAGATGGAGGGACCAAGCCTGAGGGTGTCTTCCAGCAGAGGGGCCAGGGAGAGGGGAAGGAGGAGAGCCAGGCCAGGCCGTGTGGCCCTGCGAAAAGGGATGGCAGGGGCGAGCAGCTGTCTGCCATGGAGGACATTCAGCTGGAGGACTCGTCCCCGAAGGACACAGGGACATCATCCTCCATGCTCATCTCAGATGACGAGACCAAAGACGACACGTCCATGTCGTCCTACTCGGTGCTCAGCGGCGGCTCCCATGAGCTCGACGACAAGCTTCAATGCGAGGACATTAATGACGACACGGTCCTGGTGCGCAGCGAGAACGGGCCCCATGGGGGAGGGAACGGGCCTCACGGTGAAGGTGGGCCCCATGGCAGAGATGGGGGGCTGCCTCACAGCACCAGCATAGATAAAGACTGGGCCATCACCTTTGAGCAGTTCCTGGCATCGGTGCTTACTGAGCAGGCCCTGGTGCTTTACTTCGAGAAGCCAGTGGAGGTGGCCGCACGTATCACCAATGCCAAGAATGTGAGGAAAGTGGGGTGCTCCCTACTGTCCGCCAGCGACTATGAGATCTCCCTGTCTGGGTGACTAATGCCTCAATGAAAAAGAGAGAATTTACAGAGACCGACTCTTGCTCTGTAGGTTGACTGCTTCGGAAACAGGGAAACATGTAATGTAAATGTACAACATGAAAAACCCAGTCTTCTCCTCTTTGTTGGGTGACAAGAATGACAGTCTGCTAGAACTGAAAACTCTAACATTTGTGTGCAATACTGTAAGAGTATAATTTTTTTTTTTAAATACCTGCACTTAGCAATGTATTTTACCAGATGTCAACAACCTATTTTATCTTTAGGGTTAGATTCTGTTCAGCAGAGGGACCAGGAAGGACAAAAATGGCTTTATTGACCTTTGACCTCAAAAGGAATTCAGGCAGAGCTGTGGTGTATGTACTGTACATGTATTAGCTGAGCTTGCTGTACTTTATATGAAGTCGTGTATACATGTTACTACTAATAATCGCTAAACCAGTTAGACTACTACGTATCATGATGTTTAAGTCTTACAGACCACCAGCCCAGTCCAGGAGTGGCCTGTCACAGTCCCAGAGGAACACTGCTCAGTCGTTGTAGAGTTTTGTTAGCCGCTAACTCATTAGCCGCTAGGCTAATTGACTAACAGCAACCTGTTAGTCAACTCGCTGATAATCTATTAGCCGCTAATTTACACTAGAAATAATGGGTAAGACGGGTAGCATCCGTTAGCTACAATGAAGAAGTGACTGTACTTCTAGAGGTGGGAAGATTAGTTGCCACCTTTTCAGGATAAACCACACTTGCACTGGAATTAAATATGAATGGCGGTGAAAGCTTTATCTGACTAGATGTACTTCAGTAAATTCACTATGGAAAACACTGTTTAGATTTCATTCGTGTGGTAGCTTAGCCTGCATACTGAACTGTAGAGCACACGCACTTTGTTTTATCAGGAAAAAAATTCATTTACAACATCTTTTCATTCCATAAGCATGTTTTCTGCCTTTTTTCTGTGCCACTCCTGCACTCGTCGTCAGCACACTCCAAAAGCTTATTTTTTTGTAACAATGTTTTGAACTTTTTGCTCTGTATATTTTTACTGTTTTATTTATTTTTTTGTTCCAATGTGAATGATTTTGTCATGTACAAAGGTCATGATTTTTAAGTGTACCACTTCAACTAATTAAAAAGTGTAGAATGAACGGTCTTACTTATTAAAATGTCTCATGTCTCTTTATGGGATTTATCAGTTAGGGTTGCTCATACTGTAGCCTGGGATAAATATTGATAAGCTCTGTTTCGACATTGAGAGGGGAAGACGGATCTATACAGAGATGGAGACCGAGCACCCTCTGCTGGAGAAGAGTGTTCCAGAATCAAACCCAAAATCCCGTAATGCCACCAAAGATAAGGATAAATGAGGATGCTTTCATCAGGCTGTTTATCATTGAAAGAATGGTCAGTTCCTGTCTACTTAAGGGGCTGGCTCTCCCATAGACACCAATGTGATAGCAGTTGGGTCTGGTCTACTCAGCTCATTGACTTCCATTTGAAACAAGAAAAATAAGGGAGTAGAATATCTCTGATGCCACCACTGCAAATACCTTTTTATTTTCTACCTTTCAGTAAAAGGAAGCGAAGGGTTAATGGCTGACATCTTTGCAGTTCTCTAGCTTCGACAATGGTGTGCAGTGTCAGCATGGGAGTCATGCTGAAATAGAGACTTTGTCACAAAGGTTGTTCTCTCGCTTTCTTCTCATTGCTGTGCTGCTCTGCAGATGCTTGGGGGTGTGGTTCAGGTTGACCAATAAGAGCTTGCCATTGTAATGCATATGGACACATTATCTAGCAATGATTAATCCATTAACGTAGTAATGGATTGGGTTGAAGTGTTTAACTGACGTCTAGTTGTAACTGGTCTGCTAATACGTCATTCTCTGTCCTCCTCTGACTGCAGTTACGTAATATTGTTCATCCCAGGACCTGAGCAAACGCATCATGTCCCTAAATTATGGATTCAAAGGTCATTAGAATGTAGAACAGGGTTTCCCAAACTCGGTCCCGGGGCCCCCCTGGGTACACGTGTTTGCCCTTGCACTACACAGCTGATTCAGGACCGACTTTGGGAAACTGATGTAGAACACTGGATTTTAATTAATGTTCTGTGTTAGGATAAAGAATTTTTGATTTATAAAATCATAATCGTCTAATTAATCATGTATGATGCTGAATTATAGTGTTTTTTTTTTACCATTCATCCCAGAGCCTATACGGTTAGGTGCATAGTCTTATGTATGGTAGCAAACAATGTCCCCAATTCCCTCTTGCTTTCTGGATTATTTTCTGTTTATACTCCAATCACCGGGTTTTCCTCTTTGTCCACAGGGGTAATATGTTAACCAATAATGTTCTGTTTATCAAGTTCTCATTCCTGTGTGTTTACCATGAACCTGGGTGGTCAACCTAACCGCGCTTCTTAACACCCGGAAGCTAGCCGCACCAATGTACCTGAGGAAACACTGTTCAACTGACTCCACAAGGAGTCGCTAGAGTGCGATGACCCCTCCCTACCCGGCCAAACCCTCCCCCCAACCCGGATGACGCTGGCCCAATTGTGCGCCGCCCTATGGGACTCCTGATCATGGCCAGTTGTGATACAGCCCGGGATCAAACCCGGGTCTGTAGTGACGCCTCTAGCACTGCGATGCAGTGCCTTAGACCGCTGCGCCACTCGGGAGGCCCAGGGTCAGTTTTTCTAAGTCTTTTACATAAGGTGGCGTTTCTAGGTAGCTGAGCTGAAGAGGGAGAGAGGGAAAATACCCTGCTGTAAGGCAATACTCTTATCAGCCCCATTTGACCTTTAGTCCCTAGTTCACGTCACAACCCTCCCACTTCTGTCACCTCTGTATATTGACCGAGAGGCAAACTCTTCACTCCACATGTGCCAGCATTACGATTTGAACGGTTCTGGGACATCAGTCTATTCCAACGTGCTCAAACATTTTGTCCCCCTAAAAACACAATTTTTCATAGTGACATATTGTAGAGAATTAAGTTAGCTGCTAACATGGTTAAACCAGACTGAACACTACAGCCTGGTATGTTTAAACCTCTTTATCAATAGGCAATCAATCGCAATAAAGCCAACTATCTCACCTGGTCTGTCCCAATTTCATCAGGAACACCAGTTACCTTTTGACAGACTATCATGACTCTGGCTGTTAGCCAATTAAACTCTCCCACCTTAAGCCCCTGTCATCCACACCCTAACTCCTATTGGCTGAGAGCTGGTAACTGTGGGGTGAACAGAGTAAAAGAGCCCCAGTGGTGCCAAATACTCTGTGGTAGATAGCTATGTAAACTCAGCAAAAAAAGAAACAGCCCTTTTTCAGAACCCTGTCTTTCATAGATAATTCGTAAAAATCCAAATATCTTCACAGATCTTCATTGTAAAGGGTTTAAACACAGTTTCCCCATGCTTGTTCAATGAACCATAAACAATTAATGAACATGCACCTGTGGAACGGTCGTTAAGACATTAACAGCTTACAGATGGTATTTAAGGTCACAGTTATGAAAACATAAGACACTAAAGAGGCCTTTCTACTGACTCTGAAAAACACCAAAAGAAAGATGCCCAGGGTCCCTGCTCATCTGCGTGAACGTGCCTTAGGCATGCTGCGTGAGGACTGCAGATGTGGCCAGGGCAATAAATTGCAATGTCTGTACTGTGAGAGGCCTAAGACAGCGCTACAGGGAGACAGGACGGATAGCTGATCGTCCTCGCAGTGGCTGTCCACGTGTAACAACAACTGCACAGGACCGGTACATCCGATCATCACACCTGCGGGACAGGTACAGGATGACAACAACAACAACTGCCCGAGTTACACCAGGAATGCACAATCCCTCTATCAGTGCTCAGACTGTCTGCAATAGACTGAGAGAGGCTGGACTGAGGGCTTGTAGGCCTGTTGTAAGGCAGGTCCTCACCAGACATCACCGGCAACAACGTCGCCTATGGGCACAAACCCATAGGTCTTCACTGACGAGTTGCGGTTTTGTCTCACCAGGGGTGATGGTCTGATTCGAGTTTATAGTAGAAGGAATGAGAGTTACACCAAGGCCTATACTCTGGGGCGGGAGTGATTTGGAAGTGGAGGGTCTGTCATGGTCTGGGGCGGTATGTCACAGCATTATCGGACTGAGCTTGTTGTCATTGCAGGCAATCTCAACACTGTGCGTTACAGGGAAAACATCCCTTCCTGCAGGCTCATCCTGACATGACCCTCCAGCATGACAATGCCACCAGCCATTCTGCTCATTGTGTGCGTGATTTCCTGCAAGACAGGAATGTCAGGGTTCTGCCATGGCCAGCGAAGAGCCCAGATCTCAATCCTATTGAGCACGTCTGGGACCTGTTGGATCGGAGGGTGAGGGCTAGGGCCATTCCGCGCAGAAATGTCCGGGAACTTGCAGGTGCCTTGGTGGAAGAGTGGGGTAACATCTCACAGCAAGAACGGGCAATTCTGGTGCAGTCCATGAGGAGGAGATGCATTGCAGTAATTAATGAAGCTGGTGGACACACCAGGTACTGACTGTTACTTTTGATTTTGAACCCCTCTTTGTTCAGGGACACATTATTCCATTTCTGTTAGTCACATGTCTGTGGAACTTGCTCAGTTTATGTCTCAGTTGTTGAATCTTGTTATGTTCATACAAATATTTACACATGTTAAGTTTGCTGAAAATAAAAACAGTTGACAGTGAGAGGACATTTATTTTTTTGCTGAGTTTATGACAAAAGGTACCATTACACAATGAGTGGTGAATGTTGCCACATTGCACTGGGATTAATGAAATATTCCCATTAAATGTTGTATTGTAGTTACAACGTACTGTACTGGTAAATGTGTTGTTTTTCACAAATGTTAGAAGCTGTGCGCTGCTGTAGGGTTGATTTGGACATTGACTTTCTTGACAGTGAGTGGACTTTGGTTTGGCCCATGCTCCTGCACACAGTAACGCCTCTCTCTGTGGCAAGTCAGTAAAAAATCAAATAAATATGAGGATGCACAACTCCTTGTTTCAGGGTTAGGGCTGGCTCCCTGGGACTATAGTTTGGGCTCTCACGTCCTGCATTAAACCAATAGCTAGTCAAACGGATTTTAAACCACAGGATTAATAACAATGTAAGTACTCTCAGATATGATGACCTGTTAGATTTCGCTACACTCGGAATAACATCTGCTAACCATGTGTATGTGACCAAAACAATTTGATTTGATTTGACCAACATGGTTTAATTTTTTGTTGTTGTTGATTAAACCTAATATAGGTTTTGTAAATCTTGGTTTCTTTTTGAGATGTGTTGCACCATTTAATTTTCAACCTGGATTAGTTCATCTAAGATTCAATCTTTAAACTATGATTAGTTACATGTGTCATAATGGATTCACCATAGCAACGTGTTCTCATTCTATTTCTATGGAAACAAATTAGCACTGGTCATTGCTAGTTAGCTAGCAAATTAAGTTTGAAATACAGGCTATTAAAACTATACATTTTGGTCAAATTAGTTAGCTGGCTAGTTGACCTTTGCAATCATGGTATCCACAAGAGCGTTAATCACACTGAAAATGAAGCACATACACTGACATTTTATCAATTTAAACCTCTTGCAGGAGCAGTTCAGAATAATCCCTTATCTACATTTTAATTTCATTTTAAAACAATGGAGCAAGAAGATTTAAACTAAGAACAAAATTAAACTTAGTTTAGAAGAAGATTTAAATTTAACTAAGATTAATTTAAAACTAGGTTAAAAATGTGGTACAACAAGATTAATACTAAAACCTTGATTTAACCCAGTTTAAACCTTGATTAAACCCAGTTTGAGTTAATCCATGTTGGTGCAACCCACCCCTATATATAACTGATGTTTATTTGATCTGGTTGATTGTATAGATTATTATAATCAATGCTGTTCAGTTGTTATTATGATGTAATGTGTTTTCAAATATCACAAAATCCCTCCTGCCTCAACAATACGCTACACACTGCACAGGCTATTGTACTTTAGAAACTGAATCAACAAATTGACTGGCATATTTACTCAACGATTTCCTAAGTATGCACAGCATTTTCCTAAATTCCAAGGATGGTAAGAGAGAATAGATGCGGCAGTGTTGACATCCTTCCCTCTTCCTCCTTCACTGTCTGCAGTACCAGGGACCATGGTGGGAATGAAGCCCTCCGATACACCTCCTACCCTGGGGGTGAAGCTGCTGAGTGCTGGCTCAGCGGCCTGCATCGCTGACCTGGTCACCTTTCCCCTGGATACAGCCAAAGTCAGACTCCAGGTAATGGTTCACTGTCCACCTCCAGCCCTGAAGACTTGAGTCTGACCTCCTGTAACTCTGAATTTTACTAGCACCTCCTGTAACACTGATTCTTGTGGGGACCTCCGTTAATACTGACACTTGTGTACCCCAGATTCAGGGAGTGAAGGTGGCGTCGGAAGCTACCAAGGGCATCCGCTACAGGGGGGTGTTTGGGACAATCAGTACCATGATCCGGACGGAGGGGCCCAGGTCGCTGTATAACGGTCTGGTGGCGGGCTTACAGAGACAGATGTGCTTTGCCTCCATCAGGATTGGCTTCTATGACAACGTCAAAAACTTCTACTCTGGCGGAGCAGACAGTAAATTAGGATAATTCATCGGAGATATTAATCTGTGATGTTGCATATTTTGTACCAAGAGAAGAAGCATCATATAGTACCTCAATCATCATCCTTTCAGTACTTAACAAACCCTCGTACCCCGTCTGCCCCTGTCCTATCCCAGCTGCAAATATTGGTATCCGTATCTTGGCCGGCTGCACCACAGGGGCCATGGCTGTGTCTTTCGCCCAGCCCACGGACGTGGTGAAGGTCCGCTTCCAGGCCCAGGTCAACCTGACCGGGGTGGCTCGTCGCTACACGGGCACCATGCAGGCCTACAAACACATTTTCAACCACGAGGGCATCCGCGGGCTCTGGAAAGGTTAGTCAGTACAACCCTGGGCCCAATCGGTTGATTTGCAAGTAACACCAATCTCCATTGGTTGTGTTGCTGCTAACCTTGAGCCCCATTGATTGTGTTTGTCCGTAGTGGAACTGTTTGCATAGAAAATACCAAAGATTGTTGTCTATGTCACTGTCATTCAATGTCAGGGATGTACAGATATTGATTGGAGCAGATGCTGCAAAGTTGATGATCCCATAGGACAGAACTTGAGTGCACCTGAAAATAAAATTTGGCTTTGCAGGTTGTTGTTGAGTTTTCTTGAGCCTTTTACTAATGATAGACTAGTGGTTTAATTCTGGTATAACTATTGGGGTTATTAACCAACCGACCTGCTTCTTGTTCACTCCACAGGCTGTCTACCCAACATTACTAGGAACGCTCTGGTCAACTGCACAGAGCTTGTGACCTATGACCTCATCAAGGAGGCCATTCTTAGGCACAACCTGTTATCAGGTGAGTGGGTGCTATTGGTGCATACAGTCACAGCGAGACAGCTGACTGGGCAGAAGTCCACATGCCCTCTTGCTATTTTGTCCTTCATGTGTCTTGAAAGCCTGATAACAGTATACATATTGGTACATAATATTCTGTCCAGCTATGGAATAACACGGAGCTAACATTTATCTAAAGGATTTTTATTGCACCTTTCACAACAAAGCGGTATATAACAGAGATAATGATTTCCTGTAGGCCTCGAGACAGAGGCCTTATACAGTACAATGTATCTGCATGGCACTACTTGAATATTACCTTTAGTGTCAGCATTTCTGTTATACATCTGTGTTAATCAACTAGTTCATCTAAGATTCAATCTATAAACTATGATTAGTTACACGTGTCATAATGGATTCACCATAACAATATGTTCTCATTCTATTTCTATGGAAACAAGCCAGCGCTGCTCATTGCTAGCTAGCTAGCTAGCAAATTGAGTTTGAAATACAGGCTAGTAAAACGAATTGGGATTTTTGGTCGAATTAGTTAGCTGGCTAGTTGACTTTTACAAACATGGTATCCACAAAATCTAAAATCGTTAATCATACTGAAAATAGGTGCCCATTAATATCTTTGTGACAGTGTTTCAAAAGGGCTTGTGATGACCGTTTTCCCACAGATAACCTCCCGTGCCATTTTGCTTCTGCGTTCGGCGCCGGCTTCGTTACCACCTGCATTGCCTCTCCGGTGGACGTGGTGAAGACACGATACATGAACTCTCCGCCGGGCCAGTATAAGAGTGCCATCAACTGTGCCTGGACCATGGCCACCAAAGAGGGACCCACAGCCTTCTACAAAGGGTGAGCTCACAGACAGTCACACACACTGTACAAACAGACCGGTGTCCTTGTCTGTTGATAGAACAAGACAGTTGGATGTAGTTGTACATTTTAGAACTTAATGATATATCATTGATTTTCCTGTTTTGGGTGGTTACCTTGACACAGTAACTCTACCAGAGGAGGCTGGTGGGAGGAGATATAGGAGGACTGGCTCATTGTAATGGCTGGAATGTAATCAAACATATTGAAACCACGTTTGACTACGTTCCATTTATAACATTCTAGCCGTTACAATGAGCCCATCCTCCTATAGCTCCTCCCAGCAGTCACCTCTGAACTCTACTAAGCAAAACTTTGGAGCATTCGCAGGGATCTTTAGTTGAAAATCTTTAGTTGAAAGTCTCTCCCAGACCAACTAATGCCCTCTCTTGTTCCCTGTAGATTTGTGCCCTCATTTCTAAGGCTGGGCTCATGGAACGTTGTGATGTTTGTGTCGTTTGAGCAGCTCAAGAGAATCATGATGGTAGGAAAGCAGAAGATGGAGGACAAAAGTTAACTTCATTCCTACGTGCAAAGAGCCCTTTGCAATGATGGATTGACAAGTGCACAAACCCTAGCCATATTGAGTTGGACCCACAATGTAGTGTAGACTACAGGAACACTATGGACCACGATTCATAACGTTAAGATTCCTATGTGTTCGTCAGCATGTTGTATGAATAATGAGGAATCCTTTGTTAAAAAAGGAGTTGTGAAAGTGCATTTGAAGTGCATCTACCTTGGACAAGTTTTATTCTCTATTTTTATTTATTTTGACCTATACTTCTCCTACGGTCTCAAACCAGTCCTTGTGGACCTCTAGCTATTCTCTACAGTGTATTTAGCACACCTGCCAAATGTGAAATAATCAGCAAGCCGCTGTTCCTTTAAATCAGGTGTACTAGGGTTAGGATACAGTACTCGACTGCAGGGCTACCAGGACCGGGTAGAAAAAGGCTTCCCTTGTATTGTGTGCTTAAATTGAATCCCCAACAACTCCCGGTCGCCGGTTAAGGCAGCCCCCTCTGATTTAGAGGGGTTGGGTTGAATGCATTCAGATGTGCAGCTGACTATTTATCCCACTTTCCCTTCCCTTAATTCCCCCCCAACAAATGTAATATGTTATAGTTTAATAATTAGTATTTAGATGTTGGTAATTTGCAATATATTGAACTTTATAAATATGCTTATTTTGTTTGTCTGTGTTCATTACACGCTCCATTTAATCTCGGCCTGACAGCTGACAGTCATCACACACTCATCCGAAAACATCACATCAGAAGTTTAATTTATTAACACTGGACATGTGTCAGTCGTTACAAAGATCCATACTGGGTCTACAAAATGTCAAATCATCTTAAAAAAAAAAAAAAAAATCAGGGCCCACGGCCTATAAATAACAGACAAAATGCCATACAAAGTCAGCTTTCAGCAAAGACAATATTGTACGAATGTGTGGAATAGGCAGCGGCGTAATAACCAGTAATCTCAGCGCCACCTATTGAAATGTATTGACAACAACGACGGTATCAATTCAAACGCATTAAAACATGCACAGAGCTCTCAGTGTCTGAGTAAGTAGTACAACCACTGAGCATTAGGTAAACAAATTATTCCTTAGTTGTAAGTCTACTACGATATAAATTCCCTCTCTGGACACATATTTGATTCCTGAGCAAGAAGGACAAATACGAGAATGAGTAGGCAAAGTTATTATGAATACATGCGAGACGGCACTTGTTGACTTTGTTAAATTCAAACCTAGTTACCAGCTAGTTAATATTATTCACCAATCTCCATTTCCTCTAAAACTATTATGTAATTCCTTTCCATGTCCACTGAAAAGTACACAGCCAATCAACTACATAGAACTAGTGCCCTACTATTTTATTTCCCCTTTTGTCATATTTGAAGCATTGGAATGGTCATTATTTGTGGCAGAGGGTTGAATTCCAGTCACTTGGTCTTATTTATTTCTAAAAACTACTAAAGTCACTAATTTATACAAATAAAAAAAGAGGTGTGTAGATTGGGTCTAAACTAAGATCGAAGGGAAAGCTAGCTCAAAATGTCCCTTATAGATTTGGAAGTACGCTGTAGTGTATCGAGGTTCTGGTGGTCCCAATTAGGTCCAAGCGAGACCCGTTCAGTCAGTTGGTCGGTCAGTTACTTCTTGGACTATCCGTCATGGTGAGGGCGACGGCGGGGTCCAGCAGTTGAATCTTGATATTGTCGTGGAACTTTTCCCTGTAGTGGTTGAACTCCATTATGCTTTCGGGCTCCTCCTCCACCCAGAACTTATCAAACTTGTACACCAGGTAACCTGAAGTAGGGAGGCCAAGACAGACTTAGGGGTTTAGGTAGCCTGAAGCAGGGAGTTATCCCCTATGCTACTGACAAACAGAGTTGAGCGCGATTAGCATAAACTTACAGAACAGCTGATGGAGGTGCTGCAGTTGGGGTCTCCCAGACACCGTGTTGTAGAAGTGGGGTTTGAGAGCACCACTCTTCAGTAAACTGTACGCCATCTCCGTCAGGTTGATACCCACTATGGCATAGGAGTACCTGAAACATGACACACATATGATAATCATTAAAAGGCTATAAATGTTGTCAAAAGTAGGCTTACTTTGGGTGTGCTTGTTTTAGCTTGTTTGGGTCCCAGGTGGGCAGAGGTTTCACTTTAGGACTAATGGAAAAGTCTCAAATGTGGAAACTCTACCCACCCAGTACATTGGGCAAGCTAAAACAAACAACTATTGACAGACGTGTGAATATACTGAAATGTGCAACAGAACCATAGCTGACATATAAAGAGCAGAGTTCAACAGGCCATTCAACTCCTAAAATTAGGTAATTACGTAATCCTTACCCCAGTTTGGGATGGTTTGCGTGGGACAGCACTTGCCGAGCCTCTTCAGTGTAGTTCTCACTAAAGAACCTGTAATAAACAAGATACCAAATTTAAAAAGTTAAGAAATCTAGCTTAAACTTGAGAAAAAAATATACAACTTTTCAGAATACTGATGAGCAAGGTTAGATTGTTAAGGACTGGACAGTCATTCAGACAACATAACTCACACAAGGTTGGTTAGGCCCAACATGCCCATTCCTCGGAAGTCAGTCTTGGGGTCATCGCCTTGGAAACCAATGTCGCCCCACTGTTTGGTAACTCTGGACTCCAGTTTGACCTCGGGCATCAACAGGTCCCACAACTGTAGAGTCAGACAAGTCCATTCCTGTTAATACTTTACACTTACCTTTAAATAGAGATGATATTAAAAAGGTTGAAACAGTCATGTTGAATCATCTCATTCAGAAACATTCCACTGCTCCATGCTAGTCATTGACATAAAACAAATGAACGGCCACAGTACCTTCAAAAGCATTTCCTCGTGTTGGACTTTATCCGAGTCAAAATTCTCCTTCCTCAACTCTTCCACGGACGTGAATAAGTTCCTGTATCCCGTTATTTGTAAGAGACACAGCTTCAGATTCACCTTAAACCTAGGACCAAAGAGACACATATTAGTCATCAATACATACCATATAAAATCATCTATATAAAATATTAATAAAACTGTAAAAGGGTAACAAGACTGACGTGGGATCCCTCTGCGTTTTGACATTCTTTTCCCTCATGACAAGATCCAGATGCTTCTCCAAACCATCCTCCTCCACTTCCACAGCAGCTCTTAATAGCTGGAGAGAGGGAAGGAGAGAGGAAGAGAGAGGGAGGGGAAAAGGATGGAGGGACAGAGGAGAGAGATGGTGTGATTAGTTATCTCATCCATGGTAATAGCTCAGAGTTTGTGTTAGTACTCATAACAAGCACGATGATCACTGAGGTCAGATGATGGAACCACCAACTATGTATTACCTACTGCCTTAACTTTGTATGGGGGAAATGCCATAGTAACAGAGTGATGCTGAGACTCAGAATTGTTCATTTTAAAATGTATGCCAAACAAAAACTAATATTTGCAAAGTTAAGCAAACCATACAACTATGCACGATGACTTCCAACAGTGCAGATGCAAAGGTTTGGTAAGTGAATGACAACACCAACAGCACAAACCCTCATTTTATTACCAAACTTTGCATCTGCACTGTTCAACTAAATGTGTTACCATGGAAATGCCCACAAACTGTTGATAAGAATGTGCTTAGCATAACAAGAATAACAACCATCGCGGCACTGATCAATGGATTTGTTAAGTGGGTTAAATGTAACAGTTGATTGTGGTTGTCTGTATGATAACTAGTCAACCATGCATTCCTGCTTCAGTAAAAATCAAGTGAAAGGAATGATTACCAACATTTACCTTAGATTTGGAGTTCTTGAGTGAGTATTCTGAATGAAGAAAAATCAAATGACAGGTTAAAAACAGTTCAAAATGATAATGAATAGCACAACTGACAACTTGTTTTTCGTAAGGGTTGGGTAGTGTTCATTGGGCGTCGAATGGAGGAAAAACGCAGAGGACTATCTGGACTTGCCCAATTAGAGATGCCAATTGTTGTTTTTCCGTAACAAAACGCTTTAAAAACATGCTCTGTTACCCTAATGAACACTATTTAGCTCTAGAATGTAACCTCACCTGCTTTCGTTGTCCTGGGCGCCCCAGGCTTGTAGCCGGCACAAATCCTTTGCAGCTCGCATTTCCCTGTCACCTGTCTGATGAACCACTTCAGCCAGTATCTAAGGAAGGACGTGTAGAAGTATCCCCAGATGCTGCCGAACATGGTCTACAACATAAACATGTCAGCAAGAGTTCCAAATACAACAAGGCAAGTGAATAACACCATAATCATACGAGTCATCCAAGACACATACTGGTAGGACAGCAATGGGGAGCCGTGCCTCTTCTTCGAGACATTGACAAATGAGCACCCAGAAAGATTCCCCGTGTACTCCAGACAAGCCAATCGAATTATCCTTTAGTTGTATGCCGTGCAATGGAATTAATGGCTGGAGAAGAAAAAAAATCCAGCAATGGTAATGTCTCTGTAGTAGGAGCTAGCTATTGATACCTTCAAGCTATCAGTCTAAAGTACTGCAGGACCTCCCCAAAAACAATCATTGGCTAATCTGTACAAAACCCCATATTCAATGGGAACGGTTGATACGTAACTAATCTTAAAATGGCATGTCATCAGATAGGCCTAGGTGGTCATGTCAAGTCAATCACTGGAAAATTACCGTAGTAGTAACTTTCCACGGTGTCCCCCTCCCAAATGATCTAAATCTAACTGCAAGTATTTCACAATCATTGATTTGCTAGCAAGCCATCTGTTGAATGCTGTCCCAGGACAGTCATTTATTTAGCTAGGAGACCAAGCGTGATTCATTTAGCCAATTCGTGAGTCGTACAGCCTAGAAACCAGGTGCAGGCTGTGTCACTGCTGAACCAGGCTTGCCAGTGAGTAGAAGTGAAATGAGAGAACACGTTGCAACATGAACAGAAAGGCTCTATTGTAATTTGAACTCCTACTTTAGCAGGTGTCTTTACACAAATGTCTTTTGCTTGGCAAAATAACTGCTTTTGTTAGCCAACTGGCAGCTTGTCTTTTGTTTAGCAGCTAACGTTAGCTCCTAACTAACAGCTAGCTAGTCAGCTCGCAGTAGATAGTCTAATTTCAGCCACTGTGCCTCCACCGTAAAGCTTCAGCACAGTAGCTTGAGGTTTCTAAGTTGTTGGGGTACTAAAAATGTACAGTAATTTCATTGACCGGTACAACACTAACTAGCCTAGCTATAACAAACTGACTGTTCTGGAACAGTCTTCAACTGATAGCTTGCTAGCAAATCAATGACTGTGAAATACTTGCAGTTAGAGACCTAGATAATTAACCCCAGAAAGAAAGTCAACATGTGAATAAACACAGTTAGCTATACCTGGCTTTTAAGCGTTAGCTAGCTACCTAACGTTAGCTAGCTTAGCCACACATTCACAACAGGTTGTCAATATTTACCTCTAGTAATCAGGTGGATTATGTCAGCAATTACGCCTTGATTTGAGTGAAGATAGCAACAAATAGACCTAGTGGTGAGCGTTATTTACTTCAGCAATGACAAATTCCTCAGATTAAACTAAAAAAGATGTGTCCACTGAGGTAGTGATGTTGACAAGTCTTTTGGCTAACCTCTTCTTTGATTAATAGAATCTCGACGCACAAGTGTACCACTTTACCTTTGGCGCCACCTGTTGGGTTGGGGCATGGTGAGTTGACGGAATCCTGGGGTGTATTCAATACACAGATTCTGTTTCAAAACGTTTTGCAACAGAACAGAAACCTTGTACTCCAAACGCTCTTCAACGTGACATACAAGTTGTTGGGTTCTTAAACGGACGTTGTAGTTCCTTTTAATTGTATGGTTTCCACGTGTTGCCACTCCAATCTGAATAGTCTGCTAAGGGTTTGGCACAAGCTGCTATAAATGATAAATTCTGCTCTAAAGTGAACTGAAGTTTGTGGGGCTCCTTCCAACTTCTTCTATCCGCTTATTTTTATATTTAAGAGAGACACGACTGAACTACAACTTCTATTTAAGAACAAAACGTGACTCAACAACATTTAGAGTAAACTTTTTTACCTGCTAATTAATTCCACTCATCTGGTGTCCCAGGTCTAAATCAGTCCCCGATTAGACGGGAACAATGAAAAAAAACAGTGGAACAGGCTTCGAGGTCCAGAGTTGAATTTGAGGGCACTAACCTATTATAATAGCTGCATTTCCTATACTTCCCACACCAAGGTGCGGATGTTGCATAGGATGTATGGTGAAAATACTTCTCTAAAGAAACCATGGTCACTGGTCATAGGGATTAAGTTTAACAGCTCGACAAATTCCTTGAATTAGTAGTGTGTTCATATTTGATTGAAGTATGGAATCAGACATGTCAATCTCCCATTTTTAAACACTAATGTTTTGGCAAAAAAAACAAACATTGCATGTATGGATACTTTATCTATGAAATAGCTTTATCAATCTAGGTATCTTCAACTATGTATCTATATATTTTGATCAATAATGTATCTATATATTATATATTTTCATAGATTTATCTATATCTATATGGTATCTATATATGTCAATAGATTCCGATAGCACATTTGACCACATCAATCAAATAAAACTTTATTTGTCACTTGTGCCGAATACATCAAGTGTAGACCTTCCTATGAAATGCTTACTTACGTACAAGCCCTTAACCAACAATTCAGTTCAAGAAGAGTTAAGAAAATATTTACCAAATAGACTAAAATTAAAAATAATAATAAAAAGTAACACAATAAGAATAACAATAACGAGGCTATATACAGGGGGCACTGGTACCGAGTCAGTGTGCGGGGGTACAGGTTAGTTGAGATAATCTGTACATGTAGGTGGGGTGATGTGACTATGCATAGATAACAAACAATGAGTAGTAGCAGTGCACAAAAGGGGTGGGGGGTCAATGTAGATAGTCCGGTGGCAAATTTATTAATTGTTCAGCAGTCTTATGGCTTGGAGGTAGAAGCTGTTGAGGAGCCTTTTGGTCCTAGACTTGACGCTCCGGTACCACTTGCCGTGCGGTAGCAGAGAAAACAGTGTATAACTTGGGTGACTGGAGTTTCTGACAATTTTATGGGCTTTCCTCTGACACCGCCTATTATATAGGTCCTGGATGGCAGAAAGCTTGGCCCCAGTGATGTACTGGGCCGTACGCACTACCCTCTGTAGCACCTTAGGGTCAGATGCTGAGCAGTTACCATACCAGGCGGTGATGCAACCAGGATGCTCTTGATGGTGCAGCCGTAGAACCTTTTGACAAACTGGGGACCCATGCCAAATCTTTTCAGTCTCCTGAGGGGGAAAAGGTTTTGTCCTGCCCTCTTCACGACTGTCTTGGTATGTTTGGACCATGATAGTTCGTCTGTACAACACTTTGTGACATCATCTGATGTAAGAAGGGCTTTATAAATAAATACATTTGATTGATTGATTGATTGATTGGTGATGTGGACACCAAGGGACTTAATTAAAACTCTCGACACGCTTCACTACAGCTCCGTCGATGTTAAGGGGCCTGTTCGGCCCGCCTTTTCCTGTAGTCCACGATCAGCTCCTTTGTCTTGCTCACATTGACTGAGAGGTTGTTGTCCTGGCACCACACTGCCAGTTCTCTGACCTCCTCCCCATAGGCCGTCTCATCGTTGTCGGGGATCAGGCCTACCACTGTTGTGTCGTTAGCAAACTTAATGATGGTGTTGGAGTCGTGTTTGGCCACACAGTCGTTTGTGAACAGGGAGTACAGGAGGGGACTAAGTACACACCCCTGAGGGGCCCCCGTGTTAAGGATCAGCGTGGCAGACGTGTTATTGCCTACTCTTACCACCTGGGGGCGGCCCGTCAGGAAGTCCAGGATCCAGTTACAGAGGGAGGTGCTTAGTCCCAGAGTCCTTAGCTTAGTGATGAGCTTCATGGGCACTATGGTGTTGAACGCTGAGCTGTAGTGAATGAACAGCCTTCTCACATACAGTGTGGAGAACAAGTATTTGATACACTGCTGATTTTGCAGGATTTCCTATTTACAAAGCATGTTGAGGTCTGTAATTTATCATAGGTACACTTCAACTGTGAGAGGCAGAATCTAAAACAAAAATCCAGAAAATCACATTGTATGATTTTTAAGTAATTAATTCACATTTTATTGCATGACATAAGTATTGGATACATCAGAAAAGCAGAACTTAATATTTGGTACAGAAACCTTTGTTTGCAATTACAGAGATCATATGTTTCCTGTAGTTCTTGACCAGGTTTGCACACACTGCAGCAGGGATTTTGGCCCACTCCTCCATACAGACCATCTCCAGATCCTTCAGGTTTCGGGGCTGTCGCTGGGCAATACGGACTTTCAGCTCCCTCCAAAGATTTTCTATTGGGTTCAGGTCTGGAGACTGGCTAGGCCACTCCAGGACCCTGAGATGCTTCTGACGGAGCCACTCCTTAGTTGCCCTGGCTGTTTGTTTCGGGTCGTTGTCATGCTGGAAAACACAGCCACGACCCATCTTCAATGCTCTTTCAGAGGGAAGGAGGTTGTTGGCCAAGATCTCGCGATACATGGCCCCATCCATCCTCCCCTCAACACGGTGGAGTCGTCCTGTCCCCTTTGCAGAAAAGCATTCCCAAAGAATGATGTTTCCACCTCCATGCTTCATGGTTGGGATGGTGTTCTTGGGGTTGTACTCATCCTTCTTCTTCCTCCAAACACGGCGAGTGGAGTTTAGAGCAAAAAGCTCTATTTTTGTCTCATCAGACCACATGACCTTCTCTCATTCCTCCTCTGGATCATCTAGATGGTCATTGGCAAGCTTCAGACAGGCCTGGACATGCCCTGGCTTGAGCAGGGGGAACTTGCGTGTGCTGCAGGATTTTAATCCATGAGGGCGTAGTGTGTTACTAATGGTTTTCTTTGAGACTGTGGTCCTAGCTCTCTTCAGGTCATTTACCAGGTCCTGCCGTGTAGTTCTGGACAGATCCCTCACCTTCCTCATGATCATTGATGCCCCAAGGGGTGAGATCTTGCATGGAGCCCCAGACCGAGGGTGATTGAGCGTCATCTTGAATTTCTTCCATTTTCTAATAATTGTGCCAACAGTTGTTGTCTTCTCACCAAGCTGCTTGCCTATTGTCCTGTAGCCCATCCCAGCCTTGTGCAGGTCTACAGTTGTATCCCTGATGTCCTTACACAGCTCTCTCGTCTTGGCCATTGTGGAGAGGTTGGAGTCTGTTTGATTGAGTGTGTGGACAGGTGTCTTTTATACAGGTAACGAGTTCAAACAGGTGCAGTTAATACAGGTAATGAGTGGAGAACAGGAGGGATTCTTAAAGAAAAACTAACAGGTCTGTGAGAGCCGGAATTCTTACGGGTTGGTAGATGATCAAATACTTATGTCATGCAATAAAATGCTAATTAATTACTTTAAAAAAATACAATGTGATTTTCTGGATTTTTGTTTTAGACTCTGCCTCTCACAGTTGAAGTGTACCTATGATAAAAATTACAGACCTAAACATGCTTTGTAAGTAGGAAAACCTGAAAAATCGGCAGTGTATCAAATACTTGTTCTCCCCACTGTAGGTGTTCCTTTTGTCCAGGTGGGAAAGGGCAGTGTGGAGTACGATTGAGATTGCATCATCTGTGGATCTGTTATGGTATGTGGATCTGTGGATCTGTTGCGGTATGTGAATTGGAGTGGGTCTAGGGTGTCCGGGAGGATGCTGTTGATGTGACATATATGTTGTGGTGTGTTTAAATTGTAATTAAAAGGTCCAATGAAGCAATTCCAATGAAACAATTCTGGAAAACAATTAAGTACCTTACTGTGATTGTTTTAAATTTAAAATGTAAAAAAAAAAAAAATTGCTTCTTAGTGAAGAGCATTTTCTCAAGGAAAAATTTTGGTAGGACAGTCTGGGAGTGGTTTGCATGGGGAGGGGAAATCTTAAAACTAGCTGTTATTGGCAGAGAGGTCTGGAACTCTCTTTCTTATTGGTCTATTAACTAATTTACCACTTGGTAATGTCACCACAGAAGGCCAAAACTCCATCCCACGAAAACAGGCTGAAATTTCAGTTGACCTTTTTTAACAGCTTTTACACTCAAAGGGTTTTGTCCGTTTCACAGTATTACTACTGTGGAAATATATAGACATATATATATATATACAGTACCAGTCAAAAGTTTGGGCACACCCACTCATTCCAGGGTTTTTCTTTCTTTTTACTATTTTATACATTATAGAATAGTAGTGAAGACATCACAACTATGAAATAACACATATGGAATCATGCAGTAACCAAGAAAGTATTAAAAAAAATTAAATATATTTTATATTTGAGATTCTTCAAATAGCCACCCTTTGCCTCGATGACAGCTTTGCACACTCTTGGCACTCTCTCAACCAGCTCCATAAGGAAAGCATTTAAGGTGTGCCTTGTTAGAAGTTAATTTGTGGAATTTCTTTCCTTCTTAATGTGTTTGGGCCAATCAGTAGTGTTGTGACAAGGTAGTGGTGGTTTACAGAAGATAGCCCTATTTGGTAAAACACCAAGTCCATATTATGGCAAGAACAGCTCAAATAAGCAAAGAGAAACAAAGGTCCATCATTACTTTAAGACATGAAGGTCAGTAAATACGGACAATTTCAATACATTTTTAAGTTTCTTCGAGTGAAGTTGCAAACACCATCAAGCGCTATGATGAAACTGGCTCTCGTGAGGACTGCCACAGGAAAGCAAGACCCAGAGTTACCTCTGCTGCAGAGGATAAGTTTATTAGAGTTAATGGCACCTCAGATTGCAGCCCAAATAAATGCTTCACAGAGTTCAAGTAACAGACACATCTCAATATCAACTGTTCAGAGGAGACTGTTTGAATCAGGTCTTCATGGTCGAATTGGTATATAGAAATCACTACTAAAGTCACCAATAAGAAGAAGAGACTTGCTTGGGCCAAGAAACATGAGCAATGGACATTAGACCAGTGGAAATCTGTCCTTTGGTCTGACGCTGTGTCTTTGTGAGACGCGGAGTAGGTGAACAGATGATCTCCGCATGTGTATTTCCCACCGAAAGGCATGGAGGAGGTGGTGTTGGTGATGGTGACACTGTCTGTGATTTATTTAGAATTCCAGGCACACTTAACCAGCATGGCTTCCACAGCATTCTGCAGCGATACGCCATCCCATCTGGTTTGCGTTTTTCCCATTTGGGACTGTCATTTGTTTTTCAACAGGACAATAACCCAACACACTTCCAGGCTGTGTAAGGGCTATTTGACCAATGAGGAGAGTGATGGAGTGCTGCATCAGATGACCTGGCCTCCACAATCACCCGACCTCAATCCAATTGAGATGGTTTGGGATGAGTTGGACTGCAGAGTGAAGTAAAAGCAGTCAACAAGTGCTCAGCATTTGTGGGAACTCCTTCAAGACTGTTGGAAAATACTTCCTCATGAAGCTTGCCAAAAGTGTGCAAAGGGTGGCTACTTTTTAAGAATTTGTTCAACACTTTTTTGTTACTACATGATTCCATATGTGTTATTTAATAGTTTTGATGTCTTCACTATTATTCTACAATGTAGAAAATAGTAAAAATAAAGAAAAACCCTGCAATGTGTAGGTGTGTCCAAACGTTTGACCGGTACTCTATATAAGACTGCGATCGGCCTTTAAGGTTTGTATCACAGGCCTCAGTGGCTGCTGTCTCATCTAATCATCTTCCCTGGGCTTCTTAGGGCCAGAGGTCAACCCTACACTATTACTGAGTCCAATAGGAAAGGTGAGCTATTCTCTCTGTGTGTGTGTGTGTGTGTGTGTGTGTGTGTGTGTGTGTGTGTGTGTGTGTGTGTGTGTGTGTGTGTGTGTGTGTGTGTGTGTGTGTGTGTGTGTGTGATCAGAGACACACTGAAATACAGTAGGATGACATTACCAACCATGTCTTAATGTTATAATCCCTTCAGACGGTTGGTTACAATGCTACACTCACTACGTGTCTCACATTGACCCGGTACCCCCTGTATATAGCCTCGTTATTGTTATCTTATTGTGTTACTTTAAATGGTTTACTTTAGTTTATTTGGTCAATATTTTCTTAACTCTATTTCTTGAACTGCATTGTTGGTTAAGGGCTTGTAAGTAAGCATTTCACAGGTAAGGTTGTATTCAGCGCAGGTGACTAATACAATTTGATTTGATTTGAAATTGTAAACATTCCAACTATTTAGTTTATTGACAGAAATGAAGAAAACATTGACATTCAATACTACAATACTATACCAGTAATTCCTACCATGATTTACAAAACGTGTCATAATACCATCATAACACAGTGTTGGTGCTATCTGGTATTCTTGGGATGTCAATACCCAAACCATAACCTTAACTATCACCATAACTGTAACGTCTGCTCCCAACTCACACCCTCAAACACCTAGATCCCCTGAACGCAGCTCACTCTCCAGCCCACTCAAACACCTAGATCCCCTGAACGCAGCTCACTTTCCAGCCCACTCAAACACCTAGATCCCCTGAACGCAGCTCACTTTCCAGCCCACACCCTCAAACACCTAGATCCCCTGAACGCAGCTCACTCTCCAGCCCTCTCAAACACCTAGATCCCCTGAACGCAGCTCACTCTCCAGCCCACTCAAACACCTAGATCCCCTGAACGCAGCTCACTTTCCAGCCCACTCAAACACCTAGATCCCCTGAACGCAGCTCACTTTCCAGCCCACACCCTCAAACACCTAGATCCCCTGAACGCAGCTCACTTTCCAGCCCACTCAAACACCTAGATCCCCTGAACGCAGCTCACTTTCCAGCCCACTCAAACACCTAGATCCCCTGAACGCAGCTCACTTTCCAGCCCACACCCTCAAACACCTAGATCCCCTGAACGCAGCTTACTTTCCAGCCCACACCCTCAAACACCTAGATCCCCTGAACGCAGCTCACTTTCCAGCCCACACCCTCAAACACCTAGATCCCCTGAACGCAGCTCACTTTCCAGCCTACTCAAACACCTAGATCCCCTGAACGCAGCTCACTTTCCAGCCCACACCCTCAAACACCTAGATCCCCTGAACGCAGCTCACTTTCCAGCCCACTCAAACACCTAGATCCTCTGAACGCAGCTCACTTTCCAGCCCACACCCTCAAACACCTAGATCCCCTGAACGCAGCTCACTTTCCAGCCCACACCCTCAAACACCTAGATCCCCTGAACGCAGCTCACTTTCCAGCCCACTCAAACACCTAGATCCTCTGAACGCAGCTCACTTTCCAGCCCACACCCTCAAACACCTAGATCCCCTGAACGCAGCTCACTTTCCAGCCCACACCCTCAAACACCTAGATCCCCTGAACGCAGCTCACTTTCCAGCCCACACCCTCAGACACCTAGATCCCCTGAACGCAGCTCACTTTCCAGCCCACACTCTCAAACACCTAGATCCCCTGAACGCAGCTCACTTTCCAGCCCACACCCTCAAACACCTAGATCCCCTGAACGCAGCTCACTTTCCAGCCTACTCAAACACCTAGATCCCCTGAACGCAGCTCACTTTCCAGCCCACACCCTCAAACACCTAGATCCCCTGAACGCAGCTCACTTTCCAGCCCACACTCTCAAACACCTAGATCCCCTGAACGCAGCTCACTTTCCAGCCTACTCAAACACCTAGATCCCCTGAACGCAGCTCACTTTCCAGCCCACACCCTCAAACACCTAGATCCCCTGAACGCAGCTCACTTTCCAGCCCACACCCTCAAACACCTAGATCCCCTAAACGCAGCTCACTTTCCAGCCCACACCCTCAAACACCTAGATCCCCTGAACACAGCTCACTTTCCAGCCCACTCAAACACCTAGATCCCCTGAACGCAGCTCACTTTCCAGCCCACACCCTCAAACACCTAGATCCCCTGAACGCAGCTCACTTTCCAGCCCACACCCTCAAACACCTAGATCCCCTGAACGCAACTCACTTTCCAGCCCACACCCTCAAGCACCTAGATCCCCTGAACGCAGCTCACTTTCCAGCCCACACCCTCAAACACCTAGATCCCCTGAACGCAGCTCACTTTCCAGCCCATACCCTCAAATACCTAGATCCCCTGAACGCAGCTCACTCTCCAGCCCACACCCTCAAACACCTAGATCCCCTGAACGCAGCTCACTTTCCAGCCCACACCCTCAAACACCTAGATCCCCTGAACGCAGCTCACTTTCCAGCCCACACCCTCAAACACCTAGATCCCCTGAATGCAGCTCACTTTCCAGCCCACACTCTCAAACACCTAGATCCCCTAAACGCAGCTCACTTTCCAGCCCACACCCTCAAACACCTAGATCCCCTGAACGCAGCTCACTTTCCAGCCCACTCAAACACCTAGATCCCCTGAACGCAGCTCACTTTCCAGCCCACACCCTCAAACACCTAGATCCCCTGAACGCAGCTCACTTTCCAGCCCACACCCTCAAACACCTAGATCCCCTGAACGCAGCTCACTTTCCAGCCCACACCCTCAAGCACCTAGATCCCCTGAACGCAGCTCACTTTCCAGCCCACACCCTCAAACACCTAGATCCCCTGAACGCAGCTCACTTTCCAGCCCATACCCTCAAATACCTAGATCCCCTGAACGCAGCTCCCTCTCCAGCCCACACCCTCAAACACCTAGATCCCCTGAACGCAGCTCACTTTCCAGCCCACACCCTCAAATACCTAGATCCCCTGAACGCAGCTCACTTTCCAGCCCACACCCTCAAACACCTAGATCCCCTGAACGCAGCTCACTTTCCAGCCCACACCCTCAAACACCTACACCCCCTGAACGCAGCTCACTTTCCAGCCCACACCCTCAAATACCTAGATCCCCTGAAAGCAGCTCACTTTCCAGCCCACACCCTCAAACCCCTAGATCCCTGGAACGCAGCTCACTTTCCAGCCCACACCCTCAAACACCTAGATCCCCTGAACGCAGCTCACTTTCCAGCCCACACCCTCAAACACCTAGATCCCCTGAACACAGCTCACTTTCCAGCCCACACCCTCAAACACCTAGATCCCCCGAACGCAACTCACTTGCCAGCCCACACACAAACACCTAGATCCCCTGAACGCAGCTCACTATCCAGATCCTAATCACCTGAATTCTATTCACTTGTTCACACACCTGTATGTCATTATCACACACTATTTAGTTCAGTTCTTTGCACCCCATCACTGTGAGGTATTGTTTGTTTTGTGACACACGTCTTTCGGAGCACTGGGCTTCCCTGTGATTTACTCCTCCTGTGTTGGATAGTTTTTGCCTGCCTCACTAATGACGCCTTTTGCCTATTCCCTGCCTGTACTTTACCCTATCGGATTTCCTGTTACCTACCTATTGCCCGATCTCCCGGACTACGTTACTAGCCTTTTCCCTGCCTGTACTGTTTCCCTTTTGGACCCCCTGTGTATGACCTTCTGCCTGCCCCTGGACCCTGCTACCTGCCTCCTCCTGTGGTCCTTTGCAATAAACACCTGCTGCGCCCTGCGCTTGAAACCAGCTCTCTTTCTCCCCTCGTGTTCATTACAATAACCCTTACCTTAACCATTTTACATTTCAACTTCAACGGGGTGATGTCATAGTTGGACTTCCAAAGGATCCCAGGGAGCAATGATCCATAACACAGTGTCTTGGCGGTGAGGATTGGGGACATGACAGGGAGGACAACACATGGAGGAGATACTGAATCAGATTCATTTGACCTGGAAATCTAGACTAAAGCCATTGTCCCCCTGAGTGCACTGCTGTCGAACAGCACCACATGTACTGTACTGTCACAGTGAAACATCTTCACATCTCCACTGCATACAGTACAGGCAGTGGCGGATTTAGGCATAGGCAACATGGGAAGCCGAGCGGAGCGACATCTTGCCGGGGGCAGCATGGGGTGCCCGCACAAAAAAAACAATATATAATAATATTCCAAATTTGTGACATTTGCGTGATTGGTTTTCTATGCACATCACATCAATGATATCATGTAACCGTGTGGGACTGTGGGTCAATTAACCTTGTCGGAGTGGGCGTCATGATTCTAGTTTGTGAGCTAGGCAGGCTACTGCCTGGGAAGGTCTTCCACTCAGAGGTACAAGATGGGGAGGAAGCGGGGGTAGGTTGACCTCAAGTCTCCCCACTGGAAGCCTGGGGTAGTGGGAGCAGGGGAATCTATCAAATAGCCCACCTCTAACAGTGTACAGTACTAATGCAATTAGTTGTGAAATTTAGTTGGTGTGTTTCTTGTTTGAAGTGCAATAGTGTAATAATCAGGTTCTCTTCTTTATAAGTGTGTTATTCTATTTGTCTATTTGTGTGATTTAATTTAATTTGTGTGTATTTTTGTTAGGAATAGGGTAATAGTGTAATTCGATTCTCTTTTATTTGTATTTATATATTACAATTTGTTTCTATTTGTCTTTGTTACTTCTTTTTGATATTTACGAGTCTTATTTTTGTATATATATTTATTTGTATATAGTTTTAAATGTTTTGATGATTTATTTGTGTTCCAAATGTCTGAATAAAAATGACAGTACAGAATGGTGCTTTTTTGTTGTTGGGGGGGTTCGCCCAGGGAGCCATACAAGCTAGAACCGCCACTGAGTACAGGGCATAATTATGGTGTTTTTCCCCTTCAGTGCAAGTGCATGCATAGTCACATCCATATCCAGGGATGGAAATGGATAGTGTATAGCCACTGCCTCAACACAGCACTACAGACAGTGTTGCAGTGACACTGTCTGTGGCCTATAGATTGTTGTTCTCATTCAGCAAGCAATGCCATATGGGTGATACCACAGCAGGAAATAACTAGCCTATCATATGTAATTACATGCTGCTTTCTCTATGTTTGATGTCTGATGTCCCTGCAATTCTGTGTCCTCCTGTCTTTCATACCATCCTGTGTCCTCTCTTTCATAAAAAAAAAAATTCCACATTATTTTTTTCCTTTTCTCTTTTACAGTCATTGAGCATCCCGAAAACAATGCAGTGTGGACATCCCCTGGGACAGCACGATCTCGCAAAAAGAGAAAGGTGACACCACGATTTGTTAGGTCCAATGACAATGTAGCCGGTATTGCTCGGTGAAGAGTAAAGCAAGTTTGATATGACAACTGTTTGTATAGGAGGAGGACCCAACCGAACAAGCATGAGTCATAGCGCACAGCCACATCTTCGCTAGACCCTCAGAAGAAAATCGATATTACATGCTTGGCTCAATTATCATTTAGCCTACCTCCTCTGATCAGACCTGTATCCCGAACCGCTCGGATCGAAGGCGCGGCTTTATGTCACGGAGACCTGCTTGAAATTATTTCATTGATATTCAGCCGGGTGCTTCAGCCGCACGGTGGAAACAAACCGTGACTAAATAGCGCAGTAATCAACCCCCGAATATGATATGATACGGGGACTACACCGCACCAGGTAAGCTGTCTCCTCTTTGTCTGAATAAAGTGGCGTTAAGATAATAAGTGTACAGATAATGAATTCCTCCGCAAGGTCAAATATGACTGTAAAGCCGCAGGGGGGATCCTAAAATTCCTATGTGTTGATGTGTTGGTTATTAGGAGTGGGGTTCGGATGTGCATCGTCAATTGACATGGTTGTGATGTTGCTTCTCTCACCTAACTGTATATTTTCATCGCATTCATCCGCACATCCATTTGTTTTGTCATGGCTACGATATTGTTGTATTTTCTATATCAATTCACTTGTAGTCTACATCATAAGATAATTGTCTGGGGTTGAAACTGTAAAACTGTAGTTTTTTCGAGAGAGGAGACCCTAATATGACGAATTCATAGACACGTTCACAGCTACAGACGGATTGGGTAGCCTATAGGCCTACTAAATGTGTAGTAGAAGTGAAACGTGAAATAGATGAGAAAGAAGGATATTCTCTACTATGTGATGCTTCTAAAGGAATTCATGTCATAATGGTAAAGTTGATGTATGTCTAGGCTACATTATCTCCATCGCTAAGTCCATGCATTCTAGTCAGCGGTCACTGACTGTATAAAATTGTATTTTAAATATATGGTATCTCCAGGGAAACACACAGACCTACGAATTACTATTTCAGAATGAGATATGATATGACCATTCAATTGTCAGGGTCTATTCCCCCAACTCACCTATTGTATCACGTGATTCGTTGTGATATGTATGTAATATGTCAGTCAATTCAAGAGGGGGGAAACCTCAGTAGTCCTAGATATATTTGATCCTACTGTACTGTACGATAAGCTTTTTGAAAATGGTTTTCAAAATATTTAACATATTTCTTTTGCAAATGTAGAATGTGCAATTATTTTGTGATAAAGGTCCAATGCAGTTTTTATTTAACTTATCAAATAATAATAAGTACCTCACTGTGATTGTTTTCAATTCTAATTGTAAATATATATATATATATATATATATATATTGCTTCTTAGCAAAGATACATTTCTAAAGCAATAATTTTTTTAGGACTGTCTGGGAGTGGTCTGAGTTGGGAGGGGAAAATTTAAATCTAGCTATTATTGCCAGAGAGGTTTGGAACTCTCTTTCTTATTGGTCTATTAACTAATTTACGCATGGTGATGTCACCAGGCAGGCAGAAATTTCAGGCGGTCTTTTCAAACAGCTCTTACACTGAAAGGGCATTATCATAATTTGTGCAATTTCACAGTATTATTCCAACCTCATAGTGTGGAAATATACATAAAACACAGGGACGTCACTTTTCTTTACTGCATTGGTGTAATAAAATACTGCTGACAGGTGTATAAAATCGAACATACAGCCATGCAATCTCCATACACAAACATTGGCAGAGTAGAATGGCCTTACTCAAGAGCTCAGTGACTTTCAACAAGGCACCGTCACAGGATGCCACCTTTCCAACTAATTTCTGCCCTGCTAGAGCTGCCCCGGTCAACTGAAAGTGCAATTATTATGAAGTGGAAACGTCTAGGAGCAACAATGGCTCAGCCGCGAAGTGATAGGCCACACAAGCTCACAGAACGGGACCACTGAGTGCTGAAGTGCGAAGGGCATAAAAATGGTCTATCCTCGGTTGCAACACTCACTACAGAATTGCAAACTGCCTCTGGAAGCAACGTCAGCACAATAATTGTTAGTCGGGAGCTTCATGAAATGGGTTGCCTTGGCCGAGATGTCGCACACAAGCCTAAGATCACCATGCGCATTGGCTGGAGTGGTGTAAAGCTCACCGCCATTGGACTCTGGAGCAGTGGAAACGCGTTCTCTGGAGTGATGAATCACGGGTCACCATCTCGGTTTGGCAGATGCCAGGAGAGCGCTACCTGCCCCAATGCATAGTGCCAACTGTAAAGTTTGGTGGAGGAGGAATAATGGTCTGGGGCTGTTTTTCATGGTTTGGGCTAGGCCCCTTAGTTCCAGTGAAGGGAAATCTTAATGCTACAGCATACAATAGCATTCCAGACGATTCTGTGCTTCCAATTTTGTGTCAACAGTTTAGGGAAGGCCCTTTCCTGTTTCAGCACGACAAAACGAGGTCAATAAAGAAATGGTTTGTCGAGATCAGTGTGGAAGAACTTGACTGGCCTGCACAGAGCCCTGACCTCAACCCCATCGAACACCTTTGGGATGAATTGGAGCCAGGCCTAATCGCCAAACATCAGTTCTCGACCTCACTAATGCTCTAGTGGCTAAATGAAAGCAAGACCCCGCAGCAATGTTCCAACATCTAGTAGAAATCCTTCCTGGAAGAGTGGAGGCTGTTATAGCAGCAAAGGGCGGGACCAATTCCATATTAATACCTATGATTTTGGAATGAGATGTTTGACGAGCAGGTGTCCTCATATAGTGTACCTCGCTGGATCTTATTTACCACCTTGTTGATTCATCTGCGTGGTTTATTCCACTGAATTAAAGTAAGTAAGAAACAAGACAAATCTAATTACAACGTCGTAATTATATGCTCCCGTGTGTCAAATGAACAGCTTGGGGGGCCTCTCGCTCATCTTCGATATTAGCATAGGGTGATGGAACTCCTGATGGGAGACCCCACAGCTACTCTACATGAGGCAGAGGACACACTGACCCCTTCCTGCTTCAAGTAACCAAGGCCCTTATTCATAAAGAGTAAGCGTGAAAGTAAACTGATCTAGGATCAGTTTAGTCTTTTAGATCATAATGAATAAGATTACATGGACAGAGGGGACCTGATCCTAGATCAGCACTCCTATTCTGAGGGGTGTTATGAATCATTACGGGCCCTGACTAAAGGAGTGACTAGTCTATCCCTCTGCCTCTCCCCTCAAAATGTACTCTGACAGAGTAACTTAAACCCACAGTTCTATTATATGGAATATTGATCCTAAACTGATCCTCGGTCAGCATTCTTACTCTCACATTTACTCTTTATGAATTCATTGTTTTGTGCAGAAAATAAAATGTCACAGATTCTGGCTATTTGGATATGCCCAAAAAGAAGACTAACCTTTCCTTGGCTGAGAACAAACTTAATGATGAGGATGATTAATAGTGAGGCCCAGAAACAACACCCTAGGACACAAAATTCCAGAACAACAGGTGCTTGAAGTCAGCATCTAATTTTGATTGAGATAATCTACATAGGAAACACATCATTTTATAGGATGTGAACGTCCTCGGATGACAGTACAAGGAGTCACACACAGTGTGTCTGAGTGAGTGCTGAGTTGCTCTGATTCCTTTTCTTCATTTCGCCCCTGTACACCTGGTTCAATTATTGCGGGAGAGTTGATTGCTGAAAGCGCGGTCGGCCATTGAAGAACAATTTCATAGGGAACCATCATTTCACTTCACACCTCCAAGGGGTTGGATGTGATCTCGTCCGACAGCCAGAGCCTCATGTCAAGGAAGCCAGAGCCTCTTGTCAAGGCAGCCAGAGCCTCATGTCAAGGCAGCCAGAGCCTCTTGTCAAGGCAGCCAGAGCCTCTTGTCAAGGCAGCCAGAGCCTCATGTCAAGGCAGCCAGAGCCTCATGTCAAGGCAGCCAGAGCCTCATGTCAAGGCAGCCAGAGCCTCTTGTCAAGGCAGCCAGAGCCTCTTGTCAAGGCAGCCAGAGCCTCATGTCAAGGCAGCCAGAGCCTCATGTCAAGGCAGCCAGAGCCTCATGTCAAGGCAGCCAGAGCCTCATGTCAAGGCAGCCAGAGCCACTTGTCAAGGCAGCCAGAGCCTCATGTCAAGGCAGCCAGAGCCTCTTGTCAAGGCAGCCAGAGCCTCATGTCAAGGCAGCCAGAGCCTCATGTCAAGGCAGCCAGAGCCTCATGTCAAGGCAGCCAGAGCCACTTGTCAAGGCAGCCAGAGCCTCATGTCAAGGCAACCAGAGCCTCTTGTCAAGGCAGCCAGAGCCTCATGTCAAGGCAGCCAGAGCCTCTTGTCAAGGCAGCCAGAGCCTCATGTCAAGGCAGCCAGAGCCTCATGTCAAGGCAGCCAGAGCCACTTGTCAAGGCAGCCAGAGCCTCATGTCAAGGCAACCAGAGCCTCTTGTCAAGGCAACCAGAGCCTCTTGTCAAGGCAACCAGAGCCTCATGTCAAGGCAGCCAGAGCCTCATGTCAAGGCAGCCAGAGCCTCATGTCAAGGCAGCCAGAGCCTCTTGTCAAGGCAGCCAGAGCCTCTTGTCAAGGCAGCCATAGCCTCATGTCAAGGCAGCCAGAGCCTCTTGTCAAGGCAGCCAGAGCCTCTTGTCAAGGCAGCCAGAGCCTCATGTCAAGGCAGCCAGAGCCTCATGTCAAGGCAGCCAGAGCCTCATGTCAAGGCAGCCAGAGCCTCATGTCAAGGCAGCCAGAGCCACTTGTCAAGGCAGCCAGAGAGTGGTGCCGTAGTAATAGGTCACTTTCGTATAGTGTGAATATACTGTACACGTTTGCCAACTGTGTGGCATGGAAAATCCAATCTGACAAATCACAACTCAAGCACTCAGGACTATACAATACATCCTATTTTCCTTCTGTACTAAAAATACCATGGCAAAGCCATTTAGTTCGTACCTTTCAGAAATCGGATTTCTTTTTGAGTGGGCTCCTGCTCACTCACTCTTTCTATTTCTCTCTGTCTGGAGTCTGCAGCTGCAGGCTTAGACACTGCTTGAGATTTATTTTCGGATGGGTGTGTGCGTTTGGCCTACATATAAGCCAATACACTCTGATGTATTTGAGCCTACAATTCCAAATGGAATATTTAGTAGCCTGGCTAGGACATTCAGTAACTAGAAGTGTCTGATTTAGAAGGATAAGGATAACCCGTCGAGACATTTACTTTGTTATTAATGACAATAGGCCTGCTTTTTAATTGCCATAACCTGTTGAATGATGACGAGGAAAATAAGATCACGGAGTTGAAAATGAACAGACTCTATGACAAATGAAGCCTATTGGAAAAATCCAATGGGCTAATTGAAGTGCATTTGAAATCTCCCCAAAATGGTTCAATGTCTTATCTATGTCCACAATACACAATAAACAGGTCTGTTGCTGTAGCTTCAGGGGAGATGTTGCAACAGATGAGACCAACAAAACACACAGAGGTCTGTGTTTGAGGCCAGCAGATGGCTAATTTCAGACCTTTTTAAAAGGACTTATGTCATAGGATCATAATTTGATCACTCTTTTGTTGCTGAGAAAATTTATCAACTCCTACAAAACTGTTCATGTATTATAGTCCACATAATAATTCACATTTCCTGTTGCTGCAGGATTATATTCCTACTGTAGGAAACTGCCTCAAATGATGATCCTACATCTGTAGGCTGCAGTGTCTGATAGCTCTTTATTTAACCCTTATTTTACCAGGTCAGTTCTCATTTACAGCAACGACCTGGGGAATAGTTACAGGGGAGGGGGGATGAATGAGACCATTGTACACGGGATGATTAGGTGGCCATGAAGGTATGAGGGCCAGATTGGGAATTTAGCCAGGACACCAGGGTTAACACCCCTACTCTTACGATAAGTGCCATGGGATCTTTAGTGACCACAGAGTCAGGACACCCATTTAACGTACCGTCCGAAAGACGGCACCCTACACAGGGCAATGTCCCCAATCACTGCCCTGGGGCATTGGGATATATATTTTTTCTAATGATAAAGTCAAACATGGAACTAAGACTACATTATTGCTTTCACTTGTTGCGATTGCAAAGTCAATGCCTCCTCCCCACTTAAGGATAATTCAATAGATTTCCTCCTGGGTTAAGAGGAATTATTTAATTCACTCAAGCTTGTTGAAGTGTGTGGTAAGTGTTTGTGATTGCTGTAGTCTTTCAAATTCCATCAGTTTTTGAGAAAAAATCTTTTGTGCCATAGTTAATCTTAGTTTTGGCATTGCTTTATCTTCTCTGCTCCAAAGGGACTCGGAGTGCTCATGGTCCATCATTTCAAATCAGTTTGCAGTCATCAGAGACACATTAAAATGAAATGTACTTACTGGAATGAAAAGAGAAAAGGCCAACCATCTCTGAGCAGCAAAACAGTTTAGGTCAGTTTTGAAGCATCATTGTCTTGGGCTTATTCTTAGTAATTTGGAGTTATTGCTATTATTTGTTGCTTTGTTTACAGATTCAGTTAATATATTCAGTTCTGATGCGGTAGTTGGCACACAGTCTTTATTGTGATGGATACTAGGAGTCAGAAATAAGAGAAGGTGCCAACTCCCATTGTTTTAATATATTGCCTCATTGGTCACTTCTCCATCAGATGTCTGGTCTCGAGGATGAAAGTCTAGTTTGAAAAATATCCATAAATGTTTTTTGGAGTGCACTACACTACGGTACAACTGTTCCGTATAGGCGTATAGTATAGTATAGTATCGTTATCTACATGGAAGGATCTAATGTGTTGTTCATACTTCTTCTCTGAATCTAAAACTATTCTATTTTTCCTACTTTATAGGGAATTACACAAATAGACAGGGACAGGATTGTGGACACCTGGTTTGACTTTGGATCCCTACAGTAGAAGTGTCTCAGAGGACTGTCTCAATACAGGATGGGAACCAACCCAAAAAGGACAGTGACAGTCCAAATGGTCCCTCAGCTGGCTGGAGTGGAAGCTCTGGGAAACCAGGAGTCTAACGCCAACTGGGCTAAAGAACCTAACCTGAACCTCACTCAGGGTTGCCCTGCCCCCACCACTACCACTACCCCTGTCCCTACAGAACACACACAGGATAACCTGTGTCTGACAACCCCCAACACAACCTCCAGGATCCAATCAACTGGCCATGGACAACCGGTTGGCGGCGGGGTGGGGTCCAACACCAATACACCTTTCTCGACCAATGGCGACGGAGGGAAATCGCCATCGGATCATGTGATTGGAGTAGAGCAGCAAATTGTATTGACATGCCGAGGAGGTGTGAGTGTAACCGAGGCGACGGCAGAGGGCAGTAGGGACGGCAACGCCAATTTGACAGCGTTAACCCCCACAGCCGCCGCCGAGGAGAAGGAGAAGCATATCTGTAAGGCAAGCCTGTCGTCCGCCATTACATCATCAAAGGTTGACGTGCATACAAATTACTGCAGAGAGAAAGAGCCTGGTGGAGCAGGGGCGGGGGAGGGGTGTGCAGCCAAGCCATCGCCAGAGCCCACAGCAGTACAGAGTGCTACAGCCAGAGTTTCTGCAGTAGCTAAAGAGGAGTCACTACTAGAAGGGGACAACAAAAACGCAACCACACCAAATCAACATCCCCCTCAGACCTGTGATCCAAAGCATACCTCGGCCTCTGAAGTGCTGACGTCTCTGACGACTCCCAAACAAGGTAAGGCAGAGGGAGCTGCAGTGACTTCAAACAAGGTTGCTCCACCTCCTTACAAATCAAAAGAGGCTGATAATAGTACTACAACACAGAGTCTCTCACCTTTACCTAGCCCCGCCACCGCCACCGCCACCGCCACCGCCACCAACCCTACTCCATCAGAACGTCCTCTACAGGCCTCTAAAGAAAATACGCCCAAGACAAACTCTCAGAACCCTCCTTCCCAAACGGAACATAATAAAACGGCAGCTACACCACAGCCGGAACAGACCAAGGAGACTGCAGTAGCTCCTGTCAATGCTGCCATCACCATCACGCCTCCATCATCAGACAGCAAGGAGAATGTAGGGCTTAGGAATAAGGCCTCAAGTCCGGCACCTCCCAAGAAGAAGGATTTAAAACCTACTCCAGTAGCAAAGACAGAGATCTGCTTAGATAAACACCTGCAGGCGGCATCATCAGAGTCTTCATCACAGAAGGAGTCTCCCTCGTCACCCAACGAGGCCCAACAGAACCAACAGCCTGAGGCCCAACAGAGCCAGAACCAACAGCCTGAGGCCCAACAGAGCCAGAACCAACAGCCTGAGGCCCAACAGGGCCAGAACCAACAGCCTGAGGCCCAACAGGGCCAGAACCAGCAGCCTGCCCACCATGCAGCACAGGTGACAGACGAAGCCGTCCAGACTGCCTCGGTCTCGGAGGAGATGCAACAGAAAGCCCACTGCAAACTATACCGGGAGGCCTCCACCATGACCCACACCCCCATCGCCACCCCCACCGCCACCCCCACCCATAGCAAGCAGGGCCAAGATGTGGAGGTCCAGGCAGTGGCTAACGTGTGCAGCCGGGCGGTCTCCACCAGCCCCAGCCTGTTTCCTCTGCCCCCGCCCTACAGGTCCACTGACAGAGGTGCTGCCCTGAGGGAGGAAGCAGCAGCTGAGAGCCTGTCTGTGGTCTACCAGGTGCCCCTCCACCAGATTCACATGGGCAGCAGTCCATCCTGCCCCCCGCCACCTAACTACACCGCAGGTCTCAGGTCCGGGTCAGAGCGATTGACCCTGGAGGCGGGGTTATGCTCCAGTCAGAGTGCCGGGGTGGTGCTCCATGCAGAGGAGGCGGTGGCGGCCCTCCATGCAGAGGTCGCCAGGCTGGGGGCCAAGCCTAAAGATCTGTCAGTCGGGGGGGCAGCAGCGCTATGCAACATCCAGCAGAGAGGAGCACTCCCGCCTCTGCAGCCCGTCTACCAGATCAACATCGAGTCGTGCGGCAGCCAAAACGAGCCGGTAGCTAAAGCGAATCATCACCAGCATCGAGGCGAGAAGGCAGTGGCAGACTCCCAATCCAAACCCAATGCAGCAGAGAAACCAAAGGTGTCTAATGAAGGGCAGACCGTGCCAACGCAGCCTGCCAAGCCTCCCTCTGCTAAAGCTCCATCCCCCTTGTCGCCAACTGCCGCAAGCAAGACCAAATCCTTCGACAATAAGGCTGCTCCTCCTCCTTCGCAGTCAACTCCTTCCGTTACCAAGCCCAGCCAGGCCTCAACGACAACCTCCAAAAAAACAGAGGACACTAAACCCAAGACGACAGTGAAAGCAGCGAAGCAGAGCATTGTTAAGGGGGTTGGGGGCGTTAAGGCTTTGTTGGGCAAGAAGAAGCAGGAGCAGCTAGAGCCGGAGAGGAAGGAAAAGGAGGACGAAGACGAGGAGGGGAAACAGAAAGGAGAGAAGAGCGTGCACGATGTGCTGTGGGACGAGCAGGGGATGACCTGGGAGGTGTACGGAGCATCCGTTGACCCCGAGTCCCTTGGCTTTGCCATCCAGAGCCACCTGCAGTGTAAGATCAAAGAACAAGAGAAGAAGGTCGTGACCCAGTCATCACTCAGGAAGTCCATCTCAGTGCCGCCGGTGGTGCCCGACTCGCCCGCCACCGTTGCCGTGGACGACACCAACAGCAGGAAAAACAAGAGGAGGCAGCAGAACGTTTTCAGGTCCATGCTGAAAAATGTCAGACGGCCCAAGTGCTGCGCGCACCCTCCCCCTACCGCCGTGCTGGAGTGAGAAGGAGAAGCAGCGGGCTGTATGCAGCCCACACCATCAGCTGAGTCCCCTATAAAGCAGGCTGGTTCACCCCTTGTTATGGTTCCTCCGATGCCAAGCCATGTGTGGATATTGGGATCTCTCCCTAACCCTACTGGTCAGATGTTGTGGTATACAATGTTACCTTAGATAGGGTTGATGATTATCAACAGAAGAGGGCAAAACAAAAAGCTAAAATAGGTTCTTGGTATGGACAACTTATTTTTTAGATGAGAGAGATTCTAACAGTATTTAATGAAAAATGGCAATAATAATATCTTAGTGAAACGCATGTGTGTTAGTACTTATGGCAGTCATAACTCATTTTACCACTATGAAGTCCTGGTGTATACAGTACATGCCTCTGATCTTTGGGCGTACATACATATTACTGTCAGTATCATACCTTTTACAGATGTGCAACTAAATATCACTACTTCTCAGTGCAGTGGGTGCATTTTGGTAAATATACAGTATGATAACGTTCCGGGTGTATTGAACAACCTCTATTTATAAGATGAATATAATGTTATTTATTTAGTTTGTTTTTTGTTGCAGATTTTATTTTGAATGGGTAACTACTTACTTTGTCTTGATAAAGAAGATGAATAAAACCTCTGCTGTGCTCATTTCCGTATGTCTTATACACAATATAACACTGGGCCTGTGTGCATTTAGGTGCTCTATATTTAGTCTCTGTTCTCTCCGTTTTGGATTTTTTTTTAAACTCAAGGTCGAAAACGGATCTACAGCCGAGCAGTTTTTGTCTGGATTCATTGACAGGTGTTTCGAGAGAGCGTTAGCAGCATGCATCCCCACAGTGTGAGTTCCTCAGTTACAATGTGTTATCAGACATCGCTTGAGGATGGGTAAAGGGTCTGTTTGAAGCAGTATTGCAGCTGATAGCTGATCTATGGGGACCGGAAACGATTGAGAGCGTGAGTAATGTCTAGTAGTAGAGACATTGCTAATCCGAGGAGCTCTGAGGTCTCTATTTTTAAATTCCTCTTCCAATTGGTCTGTGGACCCTCCTCATGAAACACCCAGCTTGTCATCTCCTTTATGGGATCCTAATACTCTTCTTTTTTAAACTATTGGTTAGACTCTGTTCGTATACTACATGAAATGTCAGCTTTTTGACTTGCTCTGATTCAAAACATAAATATACTGATGTTGTATATGCTTAGTTTGTACACACTGTATCATCAGGTACAGTGTTTTGTTTCAATAAGTGCATCTGAAAACTGCTGTAGAAGGCTGTTTGAAACCACAGGGGACGTTGTTCAGGATGTATCAGCAGGTAGTAGTAGAGAAGTACTCCTTGTGGATTAGTTGTCGATGGGCTTTATACAGCCCTTTCCCAAAAGAATGTCTTTGAGACAGTGGTGAAATTGACCCAAAGCACACATTAGTGTGTGTATACAGTACTCCACACTATTCAAGGCCTTTTTCCTCTCGCTATAATCTCTCATTAAAATTAGCTTAAATTAAAATTAAAATACTTTTGAAATTAGATGGTTGAATATTTGCGGAGAAGGAGAAATATAGTCTCTTCAAAGACTTAAAAACAGTTTATTTTCAAAATCATTTAAATGTAGAATTGTTCACTTGCTGGGTTAGTTTAATTCTGGGTTTTACATCTTTGATTGGATTAGGCACAGTGAAAGTAAAAATGACTAAATCTGGGAATTACTGTGGGCTTCTATTAGAGAACACAAATTAGTAGTAAGATTTTTTTTCAAAATGCACGTTTTTATGTGTAAATCCATTAGTATCCAATCAAATCAAATCAAATGTATTTATAAAGCCCTTCTTACATCAGCTGATATCTCAAAGTGCTGTACAGAAACCCAGCCTAAAACCCCAAACAGCAAGCAATGCAGGTGTAGAAGCACGGTGGCTAGGAAAAACTCCCTAGAAAGGCCAGAACCTAGGAAGAAACCTAGAGAGGAACCAGGCTATGAGGGATGGCCAGTCCTCTTCTGGCTGTACCGGGTGGAGATTATAACAGAACATGGCCAAGATGTTCAAATGTTCATAGATAACCAGCAGGGTCAAATAATAATAATCACAGTGGTTGTCGAGGGTGCAACAGGTCAGCACGTCAGGAGTATATGTCAGTTGGCTTTTCATAGCCGATCATTAAGAGTATCTCTACCGCGCCTGCTGTCTCTAGAGAGTTGAAAACAGCAGGTCTGGGACAGGTAGCACGTCCGGTGAACAGGTCAGGGTTCCATGGCCGCAGGCAGAACAGTTGAAACTGGAGCAGCAGCACGGCCAGGTGGACTGGGGACAGCAAGGCGTCATCAGGCCAGGTAGTCCTGAGGCATGGTCCTAGGGCTCAGGTCCTCCGAGAGTACATAAGTACATAGTACATAAGTACATAAGTACATAGTACATAAGTACATAGTACATAAGACAGATGTTCAAAATGTAAGTCACCATTTGTTTTTTTATGATGCATCTATACTCCAAAGCCAGTCATTGTGAGAGGTAGGTAGGTCTACATTCCAAAGCCAGTCATTGTAAGAGGTAGGTAGGTCTACATTCCAAAGCCAGTCATTGTAAGACGTAGGTAGGTCTACATTCCAAAGCCAGTCATTGTGAGACGTAGGTAGGTCTACATTCCAAAGCCAGTCATTGTGAGAGGTAGGTAGGTCTACATTCCAAAGCCAGTCATTGTGAGAGGTAGGTAGGTCTACATTCCAAAGCCAGTCATTGTGAGAGGTAGGTAGGTCTACATTCCAAAGCCAGTCATTGTAAGAGGTAGGTAGGTCTACATTCCAAAGCCAGTCATTGTAAGAGGTAGGTAGGTCTACATTCCAAAGCCAGTCATTGTGAGAGGTAGGTAGGTCTACATTCCAAAGCCAGTCATTGTAAGAGGTAGGTAGGTCTACATTCCAAAGCCAGTCATTGTAAGAGGTAGGTAGGTCTACATTCCAAAGCCAGTCATTGTAAGAGGTAGGTAGGTCTACATTCCAAAGCCAGTCATTGTAAGAGGTAGGTAGGTCTACATTCCAAATCCAGTCATTGTAAGAGGTAGGTAGGTCTACATTCCAAAGCCAGTCATTGTAAGAGGTAGGTAGGTCTACATTCCAAAGCCAGTCATTGTAAGAGGTAGGTAGGTCTACATTCCAAATCCAGTCATTGTAAGAGGTAGGTAGGTCTACATTCCAAAGCCAGTCATTGTAAGAGGTAGGTAGGTCTACATTCCAAAGCCAGTCATTGTAAGAGGTAGGTAGGTCTACATTCCAAATCCAGTCATTGTAAGAGGTAGGTAGGTCTACATTCCAAAGCCAGTCATTGTAAGAGGTAGGTAGGTCTACATTCCAAAGCCAGTCATTGTAAGAGGTAGGTAGGTCTACATTCCAAAGCCAGTCATTGTAAGATGTAGGTAGGTCTACATTCCAAAGCCAGTCATTGTAAGAGGTAGGTAGGTCTACATTCCAAAGCCAGTCATTGTAAGATGTAGGTAGGTCTACATTCCAAAGCCAGTCATTGTAAGAGGTAGGTAGGTCTACATTCCAAAGCCAATCATTGTAAGAGGTAGGTAGGTCTACATTCCAAAGCCAATCATTGTAAGACGTAGGTAGGTCTACATTCCAAATCCAGTCATTGTAAGAGGTAGGTAGGTCTACATTCCAAATCCAGTGATGAGAAATGTATGGGTTAAGCAGAGTAAATTAAACTATGAGTCTGCTTACATAAAGTTAATTAAAACTTTCAATTTATCTAGTCTCTTTTAGAATCACCTTAAACATACTTTTTTTTCTTAGGAAAAAATATCCGCTTAAAAATATTACATAAACCTTGTTTCCTCCACATTGTTATTAAGAGTAATGAAGTTATTACATTATAAAACATTGAAAACGTTGTCTCAACGTGTTGATATAGGCTTACCATCACATCCTACTGTGGAATGGGGAATATTCACAGCCAATCTACTTTGTTTGGGAATTACAACTAACTGTCTGTTTGAATACACCCTCTGTCTCAGTGTGATACACTGATTTCACAGGACTGTGCTGTCACTTCCTGTGTGTCTGGGTGTATGTGTGTGTCACCACTCATCACTGCACTCGTCACAGTGGGCTGTTAGGTTAGGTGTCCTGGGCTATTCTGTTCCCTGCCAAAAGAACACACACACACACACACACACACACACAAGTCCATCCCCCTGGTATTCAAGGTGTTAAGACGAGAATCACACCCCCCACACACTCACAACCAGACAGTCATCTCAGTTGCTGATTAAAGGGGCTGCCACAGTGAAGTGCATCACCAACCTATTTTGTTGTGCCGCTACCTTTGAGAGATGTATTGGATTTGTACTGACACTTTTTCTACATGTGTAGAGCTACAACATCCCCTGATCCTCTCCCTCCCATCTTCCTTCAATGTTCCCCCATCTCTCTCTCTCCCTCTGTCTCTTCGCGCTCTCTCTCTCTGTCCATAGATCACGACCAGCAGCAGTCGGCTCACCAGCCTTAATGCTGACTCCCTCACCCCGGCCTTAATTAGCTGGTGTTTCAATATTTAATGTCCCCTTCGCCCCCCGTGTCCCTGCGACTGGTTCCCATTTGAAAGTGGCCATAGGCGGTGGATGTTAAACACAAGAGGAGATTCATTGTGATGAAAAGACTGTAAGATAGAGAGATAAGAGAGACTGAGACAGAGAGAAACAGACATGGGAGGTAGGGGATCTCAACAAAGTGATAAAAAATACCTCTCACTCTGCCATAGTAACTTGCAGCCTGTATTATTCAATATTAAAATCACACTCTGCACTGTATGTCCTGTCTAATATCACTACCCAGAATCCAATCTGGTCATGACCGCAGTCTTTTGGTTCCAGACGGTTGGGGGTGGGGCTGTTTTGAATGCACCTGTTTGAAATGGAAAGGTTGTTTTGTAATGTTGTACAATGAGTGCTGCTGTTCTCCTCTCTGGCAGGATAAGAAATATAGGGAGTGGAATTGAAACTGAGTTTTATTTTAGAGTTATAAATCATAGGGTTTGGAAAATGAAATCCCTGCCTTAAAAATAGATATAGGCTATTTTACTTGCAGATGATCATTGATTTAGATGAAAATCAATTGTGCGGGGCCCAGAAACTTAATTAAACTGAGAGCCCGTGTTCATCAACAGTTGGCCAGTCTATCATCATCTAACATTAATGTGTCAGTGCGCTTTAAGAAATCCAATTATGCTCTAGCGTTGGAAAAGATTAGTGGAGTCTACATTCTATCTTGGTGAGTGAATTTCTCTGAATGTCACTGTTGTGTCGTCTCATACGATTCTGTTATATTCTCACGGGGCATTTTTCCCCTCTCTATGGAAATTCCTCTACAGTCACCACTACATAACCGTTCTTTGAGCTTCACTGAATATCAGGTTTCGGCGTGGTGCTTCGACTGCGTGTTAGTTAGAGTCTATATCAAGACTCCCTCTAGCCCTCCAGATAAAATGTCCACTTCAGAAAAATAGTTAAACTGTGTTAAACCTCCTGCTATGACCCAGTTAGCCACACACACACACACACACACACAAACACACACACACACACACACACACACACACACACACACACACACACACACACACACACACACACAGAGAGACTCATCTCAGCTACACAGAAAATCTGTAGAAGGCCTCGTGTAGCCTAGACGCAGCTTGAGCACAAGCCATTACAATTACCAATACAAATCACAAATAATTCCCTGTCGGATCTTTAGACGCACATCAGACTCACTCAGACTCCATCTTATCATGGGGATCAGTTTCTGTCTTAATTGCTGTTTACTGATTGTATTTTGAGATTGGTACGTATGTGATTATGAGTAAGGGTCTGGTGATCTTAGCGATGCTTAGCTATTCTCCATAGATGAACCACTGGGGTTGATTCTGGAGCACTGGGTGATGTAATGACTCATGTCAAGCTTTATGTTCTCCCTCTATGATGATGTCATATAAAAGCACTATATCTCTCACTCTCTTTCTCTCCCTCTTTCTCTCTCTTTCTTTTTCTCCCCCTCTTTATCTCTCTCTCACTTTCTCTCTATCATAAAAGCGCCATATCAGTCAGCAACAGCAGGGCAGCTAAAGCCCCTGCCTCTCCCCTGAAGCGTCTCTTTATCCCTGACCTCTGAACAGCTCTTATAGTGCCTTCCCAGTACTGCTTCAGTCCTTTTTGTTTCTCTCCCTGACCCCAGAACAGCTCTTATAGCGCCTCCCCAGTACTGCTCCAGTTGTTTTGTTTACTCACTGTTGTCTTGAATCACCGGCAGCGCTACAGTAAGGAACTTCCTCCGATGTCGTCTGCTGCTCAGGCCCCTGTGGACTATATGGCCTACATTACTTCGCATTGTTGGGAAGCGTTGTGGGAAAAGGTGTTTGGAAGGATTGAGGTGTGTGTGTGCGCTTCTGTGTGTGTGTGTGTGTGTGTGCACGCGTTTATGCGTGTGTGTGTGTTCCCCTATGTGCTCTTGTTCATAGGGGAACACATACTTGTTTCTATCTTCCTCTCCCTCCTCCAATCCAGCATACTCCATCACTGTGTAACACTACACACTGCAGACCTGAGCATTTTATAGTGGCTTGTTATTAACCACCCCGCCGTTCCACACACAAACACACGTACGTAACCTTTCACATGCTGAAAGTCAAGCACAGGTACACACACACACACACACACACACACACACACACACACACACACACACACACACACACACATACACACACTAAGGTCACCTTGGCTGTCTTCACTAGAGACTGCTTTATAACGGCTGACAGATGTTTCTATAAATCATTGGTCCCCCAGTGGACAGAGGTTCCACACACACACACACACACACACACACACACACACACACTGCAGCAACACTCTATCTCTCTCCCTTTTTCTCCCTCTCCCTCCCCCTCCCAGAGACACTCATGGTTGAGAAAAATATCCCCCACATTGACACACCACATCTAATAAAGCGATTTGAGCGACTGGGAAAACTGCTATATAAATCCAATCCATTCTTGATGCACTAAAATGTTTTGCAGCTGATATATTGAAGACCTGCAGCAGCAGCAGGGTTGATATACTGACCTGTAGTTGTAGGACTTTTACTAGTATTGTTGTGAACGGATGTCATTGTGGTGAGTGGTGTGCAGTTAGTTGTGAGCAAGTTTGGAGGGTAGAGTTGCATTGAGAGTTGTTAATGTCACTTCACAGATATCTTAGTTTGGAAGCATCCTCCATGGCAGGTGTCCAGTTGTATTTATTTTATTTGTGAACAAATTCTTATTTACAATGACGGCCTACCCTGACCAAACCCTAACCCGGACGACGCTGGGCCAATTGTGCACCGCCCTATGGGACTCCCAATCACAGCCTTTTGTGATACAGCCTGGAATCGAACCAGGGTCTGTAATGACGCCTCTAGCACTGAGATGCAGTTCCTTAGACAGCTGCGCCACTCGGGAGCCCCAAGTGAAGGGGTTTCTCCCCCTTGAGTTGAAATGTAAAGCAACTGAGAAAATATCTCAACCACCTACTAGAATTGACCCACAACCAACAAAAAATGCAAGACATTATATAAAATCATTATCGACTGTATAATATCTTAAATCATTTAATTTAGTTCTCTTAAATAATGATATGCTCCTAAATGTGTTGCCAAGGAGAGATAAGAAGTTTCTGTTTCAGCCCAGACGTCAATTCAACGTCTATTCCACGTTGATTCAACGTAATTTCATTGAAATGACACGGTTGATTCAACCAGTGTGTGCCCAGTGGGAGTACAGTATATCACCACTTGTTCCTGTCTTTCCCAAAGGGAAGAATTGGAGGGAATGTATAGGCCTAGGTGCTTATCTCCTAGAGATATATTAGGTATTTAAAGTGACTGGTTACCATAGTGAATGTGTCTCTGTCTAATCAGACTGTGGCTGAATCCAAGAGGCCTTTATATGATGAGGTAATTCCAACCATTCAATCTCCATGGAGATTAAGCCAAATTTAAGCACTTCCTCTATGAAACTCATTAACCCTGACTCCAAAGTTATTGTGAAGAAACCTCTGGTATCGCTTCCACATTGTATGCAAATCTCTCCTAAAGTTATTTTTAATCTCCAATCCGCAATTAGGAGCGTGTGAATGAAGACGTAGGTCGTTATTGAGCGGCCTAATTTGTAATGACGAATGGCGAGCGTGAATATTGCAGTTGCCAAACTGTCCCTTATCATTATCGCCCCCTCAGATGATATAAAGATTCCTCAACTCTCCTGCAGTCGACTCTGATTAAAAGTCCAATTAAAAACCTGTCGGTCAGAGGAGGAGGAGGAGCGTTCTGTCTCGCCGGACGTTGCCCGTGGCTGAGGGTTGATTCTCACACAATCACGTGTTGAGAAATAGTGATTCAGCCTTCATCCTTCTTCATACTTCATCATCCTTCAGCCTTCGTCATCCTTCTTGGTAATTCAATTCAAACAAGATGGCCTCACTTTAACACACAGTAAAAAACATCAACTCACACCTGTACAGCAGAGGAGGCTGCTGAGGGGAGGACGGCTCATAATAATGGCTGGAACGGAGCGAATGGAAATGCGTCAAACCCATGGAAACCATGTGTTTGATGTTGTTGATACCTTTCCACCTATTCCGCTCCAGGCATTACCACGTGCCCGTCCTCAACAATTAAGTTGCCACCAAACTCCTGTGCTGTATAGTACTGGAACACAGGTTGAGTCCCAAGTTACAGTCATAGTAGGGCCCTGGTCAAAAGTAGTGTATCATATAAAGGACAGGGTGCCATTTCAAACCCAGTGCTGTTGTATGTGAGTGTGCTACTTCCCATATCCTAAGCCCAGGGTTTCTATGGTAACACGAACCAACGCACCACAGGTTCACAACATCTAACCCTCTAAAGTAGACCTTGGGGAGCCAGATAGATAACCGCTACAGTGTAACTCACACTTCACCTAGATAATAAAATATTATCTGATAATACATTGTACTGTTCTGTGCTGTATAAATATTTAACAATATGGCTTGTGTGGTGAAATTAATCTCTCCACAGAGACCATTTTCGCAATTTTCTTGACAATCATTCTGATCTGTGCTGATCTCTGTTAGTGTTTATGACTGGTTGTAAATGGCCCTCTTCTGCTTGCTCTAATATCTCTCTGGCTTGTGCTATTATCAGTCTGTACATAGTGAAGTGCTTATCTCAGCGCTTTGAAACTCCTCTCTACAAACCAATGACTGTATATATGAATGGACAAAGCCACTGATCACGTGACACCATTAATTCCTATGTGAAGACTCAATAGCGCATTGAAGCCAAGTGAAGTCTGTTTAAATGGTGTCTGATGAAGACATAACATGCGCAGTTTGAGCTACTCCAGGAAGTGCTGCTCCCTCTCATTGAGTAACTGAAGCTGAAGGCTTCCGGAGTACTGCTGGCTGCCATTAGCAACTTAATTATCCTTATAACTTCTTCTGTGTGCGATTTTAAAATAATCGGTTCAAGGACATACATCTGGTGTGTTAGAAGCAATTGTTGGTACCATGATTGTCTTCTAAATTGTTTTATTTACTCAAAGATTTACCATGAAGATTGTCATTTTTCCATTCACTATAATGGGGGATCCTGTTTTTCTGCTAACAAAGCCTTTAGTACCTCGGTTGGCCTCGAACTTCCATGGCATCAATCCGAGGGGGCAGTCGTTCTCCCCTGCTACAAACACACTGGCAGCATTACAGCAAGCCAGCATGAGCCAGTCTGTCTGTACAGAGAGCCATTAGAAATTTGCAACGAAGTGTCCGAAATTGCATCCTATTCCGTACATAGTGCTCTACTTTTGACCACGGCCCATAATTCCCTACAAAGTGCCCAACTTTTGACCAGGGCACATAGAGCACTAGTCAAACGTACTGCACTATTTGGGGAATAACGTGCTATTTTAGATGCATCCTGGGAAGGGACCCCTGATTACAACAGGCAGGATTTACAAGCCTGTTTCTAGCACATTATCCATTAGTTTAACAAATTGTAATTGATTGCCAGGTAGCGTCTGTGGGACTCCTATGGGACATAGATGACTACACAGCAGCTTCCTGTGAGCCTAGTCCCCATCATGCCTTTTACTTTAATCAAATCCAGCGCTAATTCTAAGTGCTTTGGCACTTAAGCCACATTAAAGAGTTTAACCATAGCCCAGAAGTGCTCTGTACTACATTAATCAATTAGTAAGCTTGACGATAATTGCAGTGCACTGTGTGACGGGCCCCGCTCCTCTTATAAAAGCTGAGGTTGAGACAGTAAATGTTTTGAAATGAGATTCGGGGTCGAGTGTAGGGACAAAGTTAATAATATAAACAAGCCTCGCGTAAACACAGGTCATCTACCATTGTCCCCCCCAAACTCAACTCTG